>NW_027513752.1:0-84516 GCF_048772815.1 Callospermophilus lateralis
ATCATCCCAATTGGGTGAAAAAATATTTGCTGGTATTTCGAAAACTCGTTATTTCTTAGAAGCTTGGCAAACCGTCTCAATGAAAATGCATTTCCACCTTATCTGCAAAGGGCTACTTGTAGAGGAAACAACCCATAGAGACAAAACTGAGAACTACTTTATTTTGTCAAGTTTCAAGAAGCTACTACAAACCATGTTGGATTTAGAGTTCCAAATTCATCTATCTATATAAAAGAGAATAGAGGAAAACCTAAAAATATAAACTGCTACTGTAAACGAACGCTTCAAACTAGAAGAACAAAATTTGGTGAGCCAAGTGGGATTTTTGTACTTGTAATTACCACCAAGTATCGTCATGATTGTGTGAAAAAATATTTGCTGGTATTTTGGAAACTCGTAATTTCTTGGAAGCTTGGCAACCCCTTTCAATGAAAGTGCTTTTAGACAGTCTCTGCTTAGGGCTACTTGAAGAGGAAACAAACCATAGAGACAAAACTGAGAACTACTTTATTTTGTCAAGTTTCAAAAAGCTACTCAAACCATGTTGGATTTAGAGTTCCAAATTCATCTATCTATATAGGAGAGAACAGAGTGAAACCTAAACATAAAAAATGCTACTGTAGAAGAACGCTTCAACCTAGAAGAAAAAAATTTGGTGAGCCTAGTGGGATTTGTGTACTTGTCATTACCACCATGTATCATCAAGATTGGGTGTAAAAATATATGCTGGTATTTCGGAAACTCGTAATTTCTTGGAAGCTTGGCAAACCCATTGAATGAAAGTGCTTTTCCACAGTCTCTGCTTAGGGCTACTTGAAGAGGAAACAAATTATAGAGACACACCTGAAAACTACTTTATTTTGTCAAGTTTCAAATAGCTTCTGCAAACCATGTTGGATTTAGAGCTCCAAATTCATCTACCTACCTAGGAGAGAACAGAGGGAAACCTAAACATAAAAACTGCTACTGTAGACGAACGCTTCAACCTAGAAGAACACAATTTGGTGAGCCAAGTGGGTATTGTGTACTGATCATGACTACCAAGTATCATCAAGATTGGGGGAAAAATATTTGCTGGTATTTCAGAAATTCGTAATTTCTTGGAAGCTTGGCAAACCCTTTCAATGATAGTTCTTTTCCACAGTCTCTGCTTAGGGCTACTTGAAGAGGAAACATATCATAGACACAAAACTGAGAATTCTTTTATTTTGTCAAGTTTCAAAGAGCTACTACAAACCATGTTGGACTTAGAATTCCAAATTCATCTATCTATATAGGTGAGAACAGAGGGAAACCTAAATATAAAAACAGCTACTGTAGATGAACGCTTCAACCTAGAAGAACAAAATTTGGTGAGCCAAGTGGGATTTGTGTACTGATCATTACCACCAAGTATCATCAAGTTTGGGTGAAAAAATATTTCCTATTTTTTCAGAAATCGTTGTTTCTTAGAAGCTTGGCAACCCCTCTCAATGAAAGGCTTTTCCACAGTCTGTGCCTAGGGCTACTTGAAGACGGAACAAACCATAGAGACAAAACTGAGAACTACATTATTTTGTCAAGTTTCAAAGAGCTACTACAAAACATGTTGGAATTAGAGTTCCAAATTTATCTATCTATATAGGAGAGAACAGAGTAAAACCTAAATATAAAAACTGCTACTGTAGACGAACGCTTAAACCTAGAAGAACAGAATTTGGTGAGCAAGTGGGATTTGTGTCCTGATCATTACCAAGAAGTATCATCAAGATTGGGTGAAAAAATATTTGCTGGTATTTCGGAACTCGTTATTTCTTAGAAGCATGGCAACCCATCTCAATGAAATTGCTTTTCCATAGTCTGTGCCTAGGGCTACTTGAAGAGGACGCAAATCATAGAGACAAAACTGAGAACTACTTTAATTTGTCAAGTTTCAAAGAGCTACTACAAACCATGTTGGATTTAGAGTTCCAAATTCATCTATCTATATAGGAGAAAACAGAGTGAAACCTAAATATAAAAACTGCTACTGTAGACGAACGCTTAAACCTAGAGAAACAAAATTTGGTGATCCAAGTGGGATTTGTGTATTGCTCATTACCACCAAGTATCATCAATATTGGGTGAAAAAATATTTGCTGCTATTTCGGAAAATCGTTATTTCTTAGAAGCCTCAACACCCCTCTCAATGAAAGTGCTTTTCCACAGTCTGTGTCTAGGGCTACATGAAGAGGAAACAAACCATAGAGACAAAACTGAGAACACCTTTATTTTGTCAAGTTTCAAAGAGCTACTACAAACCATGTTGGATTTAGAGTTCCAAATCATCTATCTATATAGGAGAGAACAAAGTGAAACCTAAAAATAAAAACGGCTACTGTAAACGAACGCTTCAACCTGAAAGAACAAAATTTGGTGAGCCAAGTGGGATTTGTGTACTTGTCATTACCACCACGTATCATCAAGATTGGGTGAAAAAATATTTGCTGGTATTTCGGAAACTCGTTATTTCTTGGAAGCTTGGCAACCCCTCTCAATGAAAGTGCTTTCCCACAGTCTGTGCCTAGGGTACTTGAAGAGGAAACAAGCCATAGAGACAAAACTGAGAACTCCTTTATTTTGTCAAGTTTCAAAGTGCTACTACAAACTATGTTGGATTTAGAGTTCCAAATTCATCTATCAATATAGGAGAGAACAAAGGGAAACCTAAAAATAAAAACTGCTACTGTAAACTAACGCTTCAACCTAGAAGAACAAAATTTGGTGAGCCAAGTGGGATTTTTGTACCGATCATTACCACCACGTATCATCAAGATTGGGTGAAAAAATATTTGCTGGTATTTCAGAAACTCGAAATTTCTTGGAATCTGGGCAACCCCTTTCAATGAAACTGCTTTTCCACAGTCTCTTCTTAGGGATACTTTAAGAGGATACAAACCATAGAGAAAAAACTGAGAACTACTTTTTTTGTCAAGTTTCAAAGAGCGACTACAAACCATGTTGGATTTAGAGTTCCAAATTCATCTATCTATATAGGAGAGAACAGAGGGAAACCTAAATATAACAACTGCTACTCTAAACTAACGCTTCAACCTAGAAGAACAAAATCTGGTGAGCCAAGTGGGATTTGTGTACCGATCATTACCACCACGTATCATCAATATTGGGTGAAAAAATATTTGCTGGTATTTCGGAAACTCGTTATTTCTTAGAAGTTTGGCAACCCCTCTCAATAAAAGTGCTTTTCTACAGTCTGTGCCTAGGTCTACTTGAAGAGGAAACAAACCATAGAGACAAAACTGAGAAATCCTTTATTTTGTCAAGTTTCAAAGAGCTACTAAAAACCATGTTGGATTTAGAGTTCCAAATTCATCTATCTATATAGGAGAGAACAGAGGGAAACCTAAAAATATAAACTGCTACTGTAAACGAACGCTTCAACCTAGAAGAACAAAATTTGGTGAGCCAAGTGGGATTTGTGTACCGATCATTAATTCCACGTATCATCAAGATTGGGTGAAAAAATATTTGCTGGTATTTCGGAAACTCGTTATTTCTTAGAAGCTGGGCAACCCCTCTCAATGAGAGTGCTTTTCCACAGTCTCTGATTAGGGCTACTTGAAGATGAAACAAACCATAGAGACAAAACAGAGAACTACTTTTTTTTTGTCAAGTTTCAAAGAGCGACTACAAACCATGTTGGATTTAGAGTTCCAAATTCATCTATCTATATAGGAGAGAACAAAGTGAAACCTAAATATAAAAACGACTACTGTAGACGAACGCTTCAACCTAGATAACAAAATTTGGTGAGCCAAGTGGGATTTGTGTATTGATCATTACCACCAAGTATCATCAAGATTGGGTGAAAAAATATTTGCTGGTATTTCTGAAACTCGTTATTTCTTAGAAGCTTGGCAACCCCTCTCAATGCAAGTGCTTTTCCACAGTCTGTGCCTAGGGCTACTTGAAGAGTAAACAACCATAGAGACAAAACTGAGAACTCCTTTATTTTGTCAAGTTTCAAAGAGCTACTACAAACCATGTTGGATTTAGAGTTCCAAATTCATCTAACTATATAGGAGAGAACAGAGGGAAACCTAAAAATATAAACTGCTACTGTAAACAAACGCTTCAACGTAGAAGAACAAAATTTGGTGAGCCAAGTGGAATTTGTGTACTTGTAATTACCACCAAGTATCATCAACTTTGGGTGAAAAAATATTTGCCGGTATTTCGGAAACTCGTAGTTTCTTGGAAGCCTGGCAACCTCTTTCAATGAAAGTGCTTTTCCTAAGTCTCTGCTTAGGGCTACTTGAAGAGGAAACAACCATACAGAAAAAACTGAGTACTCCTCTATTTTGTCAAGTTTCAAAGAGCTACTACAAACCATGTTGGATTTAGAGTTCCAAATTCATCTATCTATATAGGAGAGAACAGAGGGAAACCTAAAAATATAAACTGCTACTGTAAACGAACGCTTCAAACTAGAAGACCAAAATTTGGTGAGTCAAGTGGGATTTTTGTACCGATCATTACCACCAAGTATCATCAAGATTGGGTGAAAAAATACTTGCTGGTATTTCGGAAACTCGTAATTTCTTGGAAGCTTGGCAACCTCTTTCAATGAAAGTGCTTTTCCACAGTCTCTGCTTAGGGATAATAGAAGAGGAAACAAACCATAGAGACAAAACAGAGAACTACTTTCTTTTTGTCAAGTTTCAAAGAGCGACTACAAACCATGTTGGATTTAGAGTTCCAAATTCATCTATCTATATAGGAGAGAACAGAGGGAAACCTAAATATATAAACTACTTCTGTAGACGAACGCTTCAACCTAGAAGAACAAAATTTGGTGAGCCAAGTGGGATTTGTGTACTGATCATTACCACCAAGTATCATCAAGATTGGGTGAAAAAATATTTGCTGGTATTTCGGAAACTCCTTATTTCTTAGAAGCTTGGCAACCCCTCTCAATGACAGGGCTTTTCCACAGTCTGTGCCAGGGGACTTGAAGAGGAAACAAACCATAGAGACAAAACTGAGAACTCCTTTATTTTGTCAAGTTTCAAAGAGCTACTACAAACCATGTTGGATTTAGAGTTCGAAATTCATCTATCTACATAGAAGAGAACAGAGTGAAACCTAAACATAAAAACTGCTACTGTAGATGAACGCTTCAACCTCAAAGAACAGAATTTGGTGAGCCAAGTGGGATATGGGTCCTGATGATTACCACCACGTATCATCCCAATTGGGTGAAAAAATATTTGCTGGTATTTCGAAAACTCGTTATTTCTTAGAAGCTTGGCAAACCGTCTCAATGAAAATGCATTTCCACCTTATCTGCAAAGGGCTACTTGTAGAGGAAACAACCCATAGAGACAAAACTGAGAACTACTTTATTTTGTCAAGTTTCAAGAAGCTACTACAAACCATGTTGGATTTAGAGTTCCAAATTCATCTATCTATATAAAAGAGAATAGAGGAAAACCTAAAAATATAAACTGCTACTGTAAACGAACGCTTCAAACTAGAAGAACAAAATTTGGTGAGCCAAGTGGGATTTTTGTACTTGTAATTACCACCAAGTATCGTCATGATTGTGTGAAAAAATATTTGCTGGTATTTTGGAAACTCGTAATTTCTTGGAAGCTTGGCAACCCCTTTCAATGAAAGTGCTTTTAGACAGTCTCTGCTTAGGGCTACTTGAAGAGGAAACAAACCATAGAGACAAAACTGAGAACTACTTTATTTTGTCAAGTTTCAAAAAGCTACTCAAACCATGTTGGATTTAGAGTTCCAAATTCATCTATCTATATAGGAGAGAACAGAGTGAAACCTAAACATAAAAAATGCTACTGTAGAAGAACGCTTCAACCTAGAAGAAAAAAATTTGGTGAGCCTAGTGGGATTTGTGTACTTGTCATTACCACCATGTATCATCAAGATTGGGTGTAAAAATATATGCTGGTATTTCAGAAACTCGTAATTTCTTGGAAGCTTGGCAAACCCATTGAATGAAAGTGCTTTTCCACAGTCTCTGCTTAGGGCTACTTGAAGAGGAAACAAATTATAGAGACACACCTGAAAACTACTTTATTTTGTCAAGTTTCAAATAGCTTCTGCAAACCATGTTGGATTTAGAGCTCCAAATTCATCTACCTACCTAGGAGAGAACAGAGGGAAACCTAAACATAAAAACTGCTACTGTAGACGAACGCTTCAACCTAGAAGAACACAATTTGGTGAGCCAAGTGGGTATTGTGTACTGATCATGACTACCAAGTATCATCAAGATTGGGGGAAAAATATTTGCTGGTATTTCAGAAATTCGTAATTTCTTGGAAGCTTGGCAAACCCTTTCAATGATAGTTCTTTTCCACAGTCTCTGCTTAGGGCTACTTGAAGAGGAAACATATCATAGACACAAAACTGAGAATTCTTTTATTTTGTCAAGTTTCAAAGAGCTACTACAAACCGTGTTGGACTTAGAATTCCAAATTCATCTATCTATATAGGTGAGAACAGAGGGAAACCTAAATATAAAAACAGCTACTGTAGATGAACGCTTCAACCTAGAAGAACAAAATTTGGTGAGCCAAGTGGGATTTGTGTACTGATCATTACCACCAAGTATCATCAAGTTTGGGTGAAAAAATATTTCCTGTTTTTTCAGAAATCGTTGTTTCTTAGAAGCTTGGCAACCCCTCTCAATGAAAGGCTTTTCCACAGTCTGTGCCTAGGGCTACTTGAAGACGGAACAAACCATAGAGACAAAACTGAGAACTACATTATTTTGTCAAGTTTCAAAGAGCTACTACAAAACATGTTGGAATTAGAGTTCCAAATTTATCTATCTATATAGGAGAGAACAGAGTAAAACCTAAATATAAAAACTGCTACTGTAGACGAACGCTTAAACCTAGAAGAACAGAATTTGGTGAGCAAGTGGGATTTGTGTCCTGATCATTACCAAGAAGTATCATCAAGATTGGGTGAAAAAATATTTGCTGGTATTTCGGAACTCGTTATTTCTTAGAAGCATGGCAACCCATCTCAATGAAATTGCTTTTCCATAGTCTGTGCCTAGGGCTACTTGAAGAGGAAGCAAATCATAGAGACAAAACTGAGAACTACTTTAATTTGTCAAGTTTCAAAGAGCTACTACAAACCATGTTGGATTTAGAGTTCCAAATTCATCTATTTATATAGGAGAAAACAGAGTGAAACCTAAACATAAAAACTGCTACTGTAGACGAACGCTTAAACCTAGAGAAACAAAATTTGGTGATCCAAGTGGGATTTGTGTATTGCTCATTACCACCAAGTATCATCAATATTGGGTGAAAAAATATTTGCTGCTATTTCGGAAAATCGTTATTTCTTAGAAGCCTCAACACCCCTCTCAATGAAAGTGCTTTTCCACAGTCTGTGTCTAGGGCTACATGAAGAGGAAACAAACCATAGAGACAAAACTGAGAACACCTTTATTTTGTCAAGTTTCAAAGAGCTACTACAAACCATGTTGGATTTAGAGTTCCAAATCATCTATCTATATAGGAGAGAACAAAGTGAAACCTAAAAATAAAAACGGCTACTGTAAACGAACGCTTCAACCTGAAAGAACAAAATTTGGTGAGCCAAGTGGGATTTGTGTACTTGTCATTACCACCACGTATCATCAAGATTGGGTGAAAAAATATTTGCTGGTATTTCGGAAACTCGTTATTTCTTGGAAGCTTGGCAACCCCTCTCAATGAAAGTGCTTTCCCACAGTCTGTGCCTAGGGTACTTGAAGAGGAAACAAGCCATAGAGACAAAACTGAGAACTCCTTTATTTTGTCAAGTTTCAAAGTGCTACTACAAACCATGTTGGATTTAGAGTTCCAAATTCATCTATCAGTATAGGAGAGAACAAAGGGAAACCTAAAAATAAAAACTGCTACTGTAAACTAACGCTTCAACCTAGAAGAACAAAATTTGGTGAGCCAAGTGGGATTTTTGTACCGATCATTACCACCACGTATCATCAAGATTGGGTGAAAAAATATTTGCTGGTATTTCAGAAACTCGAAATTTCTTGGAATCTGGGCAACCCCTTTCAATGAAACTGCTTTTCCACAGTCTCTTCTTAGGGATACTTTAAGAGGATACAAACCATAGAGAAAAATCTGAGAACTACTTTTTTTTGTCAAGTTTCAAAGAGCGACTACAAACCATGTTGGATTTAGAGTTCCAAATTCATCTATCTATATAGGAGAGAACAGAGGGAAACCTAAATATAACAACTGCTACTCTAAACCAACGCTTCAACCTAGAAGAACAAAATCTGGTGAGCCAAGTGGGATTTGTGTACCGATCATTACCACCACGTATCATCAATATTGGGTGAAAAAATATTTGCTGGTATTTCGGAAACTCGTTATTTCTTAGAAGTTTGGCAACCCCTCTCAATAAAAGTGCTTTTCTACAGTCTGTGCCTAGGTCTACTTGAAGAGGAAACAAACCATAGAGACAAAACTGAGAAATCCTTTATTTTGTCAAGTTTCAAAGAGCTACTAAAAACCACGTTGGATTTAGAGTTCCAAATTCATCTATCTATATAGGAGAGAACAGAGGGAAACCTAAAAATATAAACTGCTACTGTAAACGAACGCTTCAACCTAGAAGAACAAAATTTGGTGAGCCAAGTGGGATTTGTGTACCGATCATTAATTCCACGTATCATCAAGATTGGGTGAAAAAATATTTGCTGGTATTTCGGAAACTCGTTATTTCTTAGAAGCTGGGCAACCCCTCTCAATGAGAGTGCTTTTCCACAGTCTCTGATTAGGGCTACTTGAAGATGAAACAAACCATAGAGACAAAACAGAGAACTACTTTTTTTTTGTCAAGTTTCAAAGAGCGACTACAAACCATGTTGGATTTAGAGTTCCAAATTCATCTATCTATATAGGAGAAAACAAAGTGAAACCTAAATATAAAAACGACTACTGTAGACGAACGCTTCAACCTAGATAACAAAATTTGGTGAGCCAAGTGGGATTTGTGTATTGATCATTACCACCAAGTATCATCAAGATTGGGTGAAAAAATATTTGCTGGTATTTCTGAAACTCGTTATTTCTTAGAAGCTTGGCAACCCCTCTCAATGCAAGTGCTTTTCCACAGTCTGTGCCTAGGGCTAATTGAAGAGTAAACAACCATAGAGACAAAACTGAGAACTCCTTTATTTTGTCAAGTTTCAAAGAGCTACTACAAACCATGTTGGATTTAGAGTTCCAAATTCATCTAACTATATAGGAGAGAACAGAGGGAAACCTAAAAATATAAACTGCTACTGTAAACAAACGCTTCAACGTAGAAGAACAAAATTTGGTGAGCCAAGTGGAATTTGTGTACTTGTAATTACCACCAAGTATCATCAACTTTGGGTGAAAAAATATTTGCCGGTATTTCGGAAACTCGTAGTTTCTTGGAAGCCTGGCAACCTCTTTCAATGAAAGTGCTTTTCCTAAGTCTCTGCTTAGGGCTACTTGAAGAGGAAACAACCATACAGAAAAAACTGAGTACTCCTCTATTTTGTCAAGTTTCAAAGAGCTACTACAAACCATGTTGGATTTAGAGTTCCAAATTCATCTATCTATATAGGAGAGAACAGAGGGAAACCTAAAAATATAAACTGCTACTGTAAACGAACGCTTCAAACTAGAAGACCAAAATTTGGTGAGTCAAGTGGGATTTTTGTACCGATCATTACCACCAAGTATCATCAAGATTGGGTGAAAAAATACTTGCTGGTTTTTCGGAAACTCGTAATTTCTTGGAAGCTTGGCAACCTCTTTCAATGAAAGTGCTTTTCCACAGTCTCTGCTTAGGGATAATAGAAGAGGAAACAAACCATAGAGACAAAACAGAGAACTACTTTCTTTTTGTCAAGTTTCAAAGAGCGACTACAAACCATGTTGGATTTAGAGTTCCAAATTCATCTATCTATATAGGAGAGAACAGAGGGAAACCTAAATATATAAACTACTTCTGTAGACGAACGCTTCAACCTAGAAGAACAAAATCTGGTGAGCCAAGTGGGATTTGTGTACTGATCATTACCACCAAGTATCATCAACATTGGGTGAAAAAATATTTGCTGGTATTTCGGAAACTCCTTATTTCTTAGAAGCTTGGCAACCCCTCTCAATGACAGGGCTTTTCCACAGTCTGTGCCAGGGGACTTGAAGAGGAAACAAACCATAGAGACAAAACTGAGAACTCCTTTATTTTGTCAAGTTTCAAAGAGCTACTACAAACCATGTTGGATTTAGAGTTCGAAATTCATCTATCTACATAGAAGAGAACAGAGTGAAACCTAAACATAAAAACTGCTACTGTAGATGAACGCTTCAACCTCAAAGAACAGAATTTGGTGAGCCAAGTGGGATATGGGTCCTGATGATTACCACCACGTATCATCCCAATTGGGTGAAAAAATATTTGCTGGTATTTCGAAAACTCGTTATTTCTTAGAAGCTTGGCAAACCGTCTCAATGAAAATGCATTTCCACCTTATCTGCAAAGGGCTACTTGTAGAGGAAACAACCCATAGAGACAAAACTGAGAACTACTTTATTTTGTCAAGTTTCAAGAAGCTACTACAAACCATGTTGGATTTAGAGTTCCAAATTCATCTATCTATATAAAAGAGAATAGAGGAAAACCTAAAAATATAAACTGCTACTGTAAACGAACGCTTCAAACTAGAAGAACAAAATTTGGTGAGCCAAGTGGTATTTTTGTACTTGTAATTACCACCAAGTATCGTCATGATTGTGTGAAAAAATATTTGCTGGTATTTTGGAAACTCGTTACTTCTTGGAAGCTTGGCAACCCCTTTCAATGAAAGTGCTTTTAGACAGTCTCTGCTTAGGGCTACTTGAAGAGGAAACAAACCATAGAGACAAAACTGAGAACTACTTTATTTTGTCAAGTTTCAAAAAGCTACTCAAACCATGTTGGATTTAGAGTTCCAAATTCATCTATCTATATAGGAGAGAACAGAGTGAAACCTAAACATAAAAAATGCTACTGTAGAAGAACGCTTCAACCTAGAAGAAAAAAATTTGGTGAGCCTAGTGGGATTTGTGTACTTGTCATTACCACTATGTATCATCAAGATTGGGTGTAAAAATATATGCTGGTATTTCGGAAACTCGTAATTTCTTGGAAGCTTGGCAAACCCATTGAATGAAAGTGCTTTTCCACAGTCTCTGCTTAGGGTTACTTGAAGAGGAAACAAATTATAGAGACACACCTGAAAACTACTTTATTTTGTCAAGTTTCAAATAGCTTCTGCAAACCATGTTGGATTTAGAGCTCCAAATTCATCTACCTACCTAGGAGAGAACAGAGGGAAACCTAAACATAAAAACTGCTACTGTAGACGAACGCTTCAACCTAGAAGAACACAATTTGGTGAGCCAAGTGGGTATTGTGTACTGATCATGACTACCAAGTATCATCAAGATTGGGGGAAAAATATTTGCTGGTATTTCAGAAATTCGTAATTTCTTGGAAGCTTGGCAAAACCTTTCAATGATAGTTCTTTTCCACAGTCTCTGCTTAGGGCTACTTGAAGAGGAAACATATCATAGACACAAAACTGAGAATTCTTTTATTTTGTCAAGTTTCAAAGAGCTACTACAAACCATGTTGGACTTAGAATTCCAAATTCATCTATCTATATAGGTGAGAACAGAGGGAAACCTAAATATAAAAACAGCTACTGTAGATGAACGCTTCAACCTAGAAGAACAAAATTTGGTGAGCCAAGTGGGATTTGTGTACTGATCATTACCACCAAGTATCATCAAGTTTGGGTGAAAAAATATTTCCTGTTTTTTCAGAAATCGTTGTTTCTTAGAAGCTTGGCAACCCCTCTCAATGAAAGGCTTTTCCACAGTCTGTGCCTAGGGCTACTTGAAGACGGAACAAACCATAGAGACAAAACTGAGAACTACATTATTTTGTCAAGTTTCAAAGAGCTACTACAAAACATGTTGGAATAAGAGTTCCAAATTTATCTATCTATATAGGAGAGAACAGAGTAAAACCTAAATATAAAAACTGCTACTGTAGACGAACGCTTAAACCTAGAAGAACAGAATTTGGTGAGCAAGTGGGATTTGTGTCCTGATCATTACCAAGAAGTATCATCAAGATTGGGTGAAAAAATATTTGCTGGTATTTCGGAACTCGTTATTTCTTAGAAGCATGGCAACCCATCTCAATGAAATTGCTTTTCCATAGTCTGTGCCTAGGGCTACTTGAAGAGGAAGCAAATCATAGAGACAAAACTGAGAACTACTTTAATTTGTCAAGTTTCAAAGAGCTACTACAAACCATGTTGGATTTAGAGTTCCAAATTCATCTATTTATATAGGAGAAAACAGAGTGAAACCTAAACATAAAAACTGCTACTGTAGACGAACGCTTAAACCTAGAGAAACAAAATTCGGTGATCCAAGTGGGATTTGTGTATTGCTCATTACCACCAAGTATCATCAATATTGGGTGAAAAAATATTTGCTGCTATTTCGGAAAATCGTTATTTCTTAGAAGCCTCAACACCCCTCTCAATGAAAGTGCTTTTCCACAGTCTGTGTCTAGGGCTACATGAAGAGGAAACAAACCATAGAGACAAAACTGAGAACACCTTCATTTTGTCAAGTTTCAAAGAGCTACTACAAACCATGTTGGATTTAGAGTTCCAAATCATCTATCTATATAGGAGAGAACAAAGTGAAACCTAAAAATAAAAACGGCTACTGTAAACGAACGCTTCAACCTGAAAGAACAAAATTTGGTGAGCCAAGTGAGATTTGTGTACTTGTCATTACCACCACGTATCATCAAGATTGGGTGAAAAAATATTTGCTGGTATTTCGGAAACTCGTTATTTCTTGGAAGCTTGGCAACCCCTCTCAATGAAAGTGCTTTCCCACAGTCTGTGCCTAGGGTACTTGAAGAGGAAACAAGCCATAGAGACAAAACTGAGAACTCCTTTATTTTGTCAAGTTTCAAAGTGCTACTACAAACCATGTTGGATTTAGAGTTCCAAATTCATCTATCAATATAGGAGAGAACAAAGGGAAACCTAAAAATAAAAACTGCTACTGTAAACTAACGCTTCAACCTAGAAGAACAAAATTTGGTGAGCCAAGTGGGATTTTTGTACCGATCATTACCACCACGTATCATCAAGATTGGGTGAAAAAATATTTGCTGGTATTTCAGAAACTCGAAATTTCTTGGAATCTGGGCAACCCCTTTCAATGAAACTGCTTTTCCACAGTCTCTTCTTAGGGATACTTTAAGAGGATACAAACCATAGAGAAAAAACTGAGAACTACTTTTTTTTGTCAAGTTTCAAAGAGCGACTACAAACCATGTTGGATTTAGAGTTCCAAATTCATCTATCTATATAGGAGAGAACAGAGGGAAACCTAAATATAACAACTGCTACTCTAAACTAACGCTTCAACCTAGAAGAACAAAATCTGGTGAGCCAAGTGGGATTTGTGTACCGATCATTACCACCACGTATCATCAATATTGGGTGAAAAAATATTTGCTGGTATTTCGGAAACTCGTTATTTCTTAGAAGTTTGGCAACCCCTCTCAATAAAAGTGCTTTTCTACAGTCTGTGCCTAGGTCTACTTGAAGAGGAAACAAACCATAGAGACAAAACTGAGAAATCCTTTATTTTGTCAAGTTTCAAAGAGCTACTAAAAACCATGTTGGATTTAGAGTTCCAAATTCATCTATCTATATAGGAGAGAACAGAGGGAAACCTAAAAATATAAACTGCTACTGTAAACGAACGCTTCAACCTAGAAGAACAAAATTTGGTGAGCCAAGTGGGATTTGTGTACCGATCATTAATTCCACGTATCATCAAGATTGGGTGAAAAAATATTTGCTGGTATTTCGGAAACTCGTTATTTCTTAGAAGCTGGGCAACCCCTCTCAATGAGAGTGCTTTTCCACAGTCTCTGATTAGGGCTACTTGAAGATGAAACAAACCATAGAGACAAAACAGAGAACTACTTTTTTTTTGTCAAGTTTCAAAGAGCGACTACAAACCATGTTGGATTTAGAGTTCCAAATTCATCTATCTATATAAGAGAGAACAGAGTGAAACATAAAAACTGCTACTGTAGACGAACGCTTTCACCTATAAGAACAAAATTTGGTGAGCCAAGTGGGATTTGTATCCTGATCATTACCACCAAGTATCATCAAGATTGGGTGAAAAAATATTTGCTGGTATTTCGGAAAACAGTTATTCCTAGGAAGCTTGGCAACCCCTTTCAATGCAAGTGCTTTTCCACAGTCTGTTCCTAGGGCTATTGAAGAGGAAACAAACCAAATAGACAAAACTGAGAACTCCTTTATTTTGTCAAGTTTCAAAGAGCTACTACAAACCATGTTGGATTTAGAGTTCCAAATTCATCTATCTGTATAGGAGAGAACAGAGTGAAACCTAAAAATAAAAACTGCTACTGTAAGTGAACGCTTCAACCTAGAAGAACAAACTTTTGTGAGTCAAGTGGGATTTGTGTACTTGTCATTTCCACCACGTATCATCAAGTTTGGGTGAAAAAAAATTTCTATTATTCGGAAACTCGTAATTTCTTGGAAGCTTGGCAAACCCTTTCAATGAAAGTGCTTTTCCACAGTCTCTGCTTAGGGCTGTTTGAAGAGGAAACAAACCATAGAGACAAAACTGAGAACCCCTTTATTTTGTCATGTTTCAAATACACACTACAAACCATGTTGGATTTAGAGTTCCATATTCATCTAATTATATAGGAGAGAACAGAGGGAAACCTGAATATAAAAACTGCTACTGTAGACTAACGCTTTCACCTATAAGAACAAAATTTGGTGAGCCAAGTGGGATTTGTATCCTGATCATTACCACCAAGTATCATCCAGATTGGGTGAAAAAATATTTGCTGGTATTTCGGAAAACAGTTATTCCTAGGAAGCTTGGCAACCCCTTTCAATGCAAGTGCTTTTCCACAGTCTGTGCCTAGGGCTATTGAAGAGGAAACAAACCAAATAGACAAAACTGAGAACTCCTTTATTTTGTCAAGTTTCAAAGAGCTACTACAAACCATGTTGGATTTAGAGTTCCAAATCATCTATCTATATAGGAGAGAACACAGTGAAACCTAAAAATAAAACGGCTACTGTAAACGAACGCTTCAAAATAGAACAACAAAATTTGGTGAGTCAAGTGGGATTTGTGTTCTGATCATTACCACCAAGTATCATCAAGATTGAGTGAAAAAAAATTTGCTGGTATTTCGGAAACTCGTTATTTCTTGGAAACTAGGCAACCCCTCTCAATGAAATTGCTTTTTCACAGTCTGTGCCTAGGGCTACTTTAAGAGGAAACAAACCATAGAGACAAAACTTAGAACTCCTTTATTTTCTCAAGTTTCTAAGAGCTACTACAAACCATGTTGGATTTAGAGTTCCAAATTCATCTATCTATATAGGAGAGAACAGAGGGAAACCTAAAAATATAAACAGCTACTGTAATCAAACGCTTCAAAATAGAAGAACAAAATTTGGTGAGTAAAGTGGGATTTGTTTACCGATCATTACACCAAGTATCATCAAGATTGGGTGAAAAAATATTTGCTGGTGTTTTGGAAACTCGTTATTCCTTGGAAGCTTGGCATCCCCTTTCAATGCAAGTGCTTTTCTACAGTCTGTGCCTAGGGCTATTGAAGTGGAAACAAACCATAGAGACAAAACTGAGAAGTCCTTTATTTTATCAACATTCAAAGAGCTACTAGAAACCATGTTGGATTTAGAGTTCCAAATTCATCTATATATATATAAGAGAGAACAGAGTGAAACCCAAAAAGAAAAACTGCTACTGTAAACGAACGCTTCCACCTAGAAGAACAAAATTTGGTGAGCCAAGTGGGATTTCTGTACTTGTCATTACCACCACGTATCATCAAGATTGGGTGAAAAAATATTTGCTGGAGTTTCGGAAACTCGTAATTTCTTGGAAGATTGGCAACCCCTTTCAATGAAAGTGCTTTTCCACAGTCTCTGCTTAGGGGCTACTTGAAGAGGAAACAAACCATAGAGAAAAAATGAGAACTACTTTTTTTTGTCAAGTTTCAAAGAGCTACTACAAACCATGTTGGATTTAGAGTTCCATATTCATCTATCTATATAGGAGTGAACAGAGAAAAAACTAAATATAAAAACTGCTACTGTAGCCGAACGCTTCACCTAGAAGAACAAAATTTGGTGAGCCAAGTGGGATTTGTGCACTGATCATTACTACCAAGATTCATCAAGATTGGGTGAAAAATAATTGCTTTTATTTCGGAAACTCGTTATTTCTTAGAAGCCTGGCAACCCCTCTCAATGAAAGTGCTTTACCACAGTCTGTGGCTAGGGCTACTTGAAGAGGAAACAAACCATTGAGGCAAAACTGAGAACTCCTTTATTTTGTCAAGTATCAAAGAGCTGCTACAAACCATGTTGCATTTAGAGTTCCAAATTCATCTATCTATATAGGAGAGAACAGAGTGAAAACTAAAAATAAAAACTGCTACTGTAAAGGAACGCTTCAACCGAGAAGTACAAAATTAGGTGAGCCAAGTGGGATTTTGTACTTGTCATTTCCACCACGTATCATCAAGATTGGGTGAAAAAATATTTGCTGGTATTTTGGAAACTCGTAATTTCTTGGAAGCTTGGCAACCCCTTTCAATGAAAGTGCTTTACCACAGTCTGTGCCTAGGGCTACATGAAGAAGAAACAAACCATAGAGAAACAACTGAAAACTCCGTTATTTTGTCAAGTATCAAAGAGCTACTACAAACCATGTTGGATTTAGAGTTCCAAATTCATCTATCTGTATAGGAGAGAACAGAGTGAAACCTAAAAATAAAAACTGCTACTGTAAATGAACGCTTCAACCTAGAAGAACAAACTTTTGTGAGTCAAGTGGGATTTGTGTACTTGTCATTTCCACCACGTATCATCAAGTTTGGGTGAAAAAAAATTTCTATTATTCGGAAACTCGTAATTTCTTGGAAGCTTGGCAAACCCTTTCAATGAAAGTGCTTTTCCACAGTCTCTGCTTAGGGCTGTTTGAAGAGGAAACAAACCATAGAGACAAAACTGAGAACTCCTTTATTTTGTCATGTTTCAAATACACACTACAAACCATGTTGGATTTAGAGTTCCATATTCATCTAATTATATAGGAGAGAACAGAGGGAAACCTGAATATAAAAACTGCTACTGTAGACGAACGCTTCAACCTAGGAGAATAAAATTTGGTGAGCCAAGTGGGATTTGTGTCCTGATCATTACCACCATGTATCATCAAGATTGCGTGAAAAAATATATGCTGGTATTTGGGAAACTAGTTATTTCTTAGAAGCATTTCAACCCCTCTCAATGAAAGTGCTTTTTCACAGTCTGTGCCTAGGGCTTCTTGAAGAAAAATCAAACCATAGAGAAAAAACTGAGAACTCCTTTATTTTTTCAAGTTTCAAAGAGCTACTACAAACCATGTTGGATTTAGAGTTCCAAATTCAACTAATTATATAGGAGAAAACAGAGGGAAATCTAAATATAAAAACTGCTACTGTAGACGGAAGCTTCAACCTAGAAGAACAAAATTTGGTGAGCCAAGTGGGATTTGTGTCCTGATCATTACCACCATGTATCATCAAGATTGGGTGAAAAAATATTTGCTGGTATTTCGGAAACTCGTTATTTCTTAGAAGCCTGGCAACCCCTCTCAATGAAGGTGCTTTTCCACGGTCTGTGCCTAGGGATACTTGAAGAGGAAACAATCCAGAGAGACAAAACTGAGAAGTACTTTATTTTGTAAAGTTTCAAAGAGCCACTACTAACCATGTTGCATTTAGAATTCCAAATTCATCTATCTATATAGGAGAAACCAGAGGGAAACCTTAAAATAAAAACAGGTACTGTAAACGAACGCTTCAACATAGAAGAACAAAATTTGGTGAGTCAAGTGGGATTTGTGTACTTGTCATTACCACCACGTATCATCCAGATTGTGTGAAAAAATATTTGCTGGTATTTCGGAAACTCGAAATTTCTGGGAAGCTTGGCAACCCCTCTCAATGAAAGTGTGTTTCCACAGTCTCTGCTTAGGGATACTTGAAGAGGAAACAAATCATAGAGACAGAACTGAGAACTACTTTTTTATGTCAAGTTTCATAGAGCTACTACAAACCATGTTGTATTTAGAGTTCCAAATTCGTCTATCTATATAGAATAGAAAAGAGGAAAACCTAAAAATAAAAACTGCTACTTTAAACGAACGCTTCAAACATGAAGAACAAAATTTGGTGAGCCATGTGGGATTTGTGTGCTTGTCTTTACCACCACGTGTCATCAAGATTGGGTGAAAAAATATTTGCTGGTATTTCAGAAACTCGTAATTTCTTGGAAGTTTGGCAACCCCTTTCAATGAAAGTGCTTTTCAACAGTCTCTGCTTAGGGCTACTTGAAGAGGAAACAAATTGTAGAGACAAAACTGAGAACATTTTTATTTTTTCAAGTTTCAAAAAGCTACAACAAACCATGTTGGATTTAGAGTTCCAAATTCATCTATCTATATAGAAGAGAACAGAGTGAAACCTAAATATAAAAACTGCTACTGTAGACAAACGCTTCAACCTTGAACAACAAAATTTGGTGAGCCAAGTGGGATTTGTGTACTGATCATTACCACCAAGTGTCTTCAAGATTGGATGAAAAAATATTTGCTGGTATTTAAGAAACTCGTTATTTCTTAGAAGCTTGGCAACCACTCTCAATGAAAGTGCTTTTCCTCAGTCTGTGCCTAGGGCTACTTGAAGAGGAAACAAACCATAGAGACAAAACTGAGAACTACTTGTTTTTGTCAAGTTTCAAAGAGCGACTACAAACCATGTTGGATTTAGAGTTCCAAATTCATCTATCTATATGGGAGAGAACAGAGGGAAACCTAAATATAAAAACGACTACTGTAGGCGAGCGCTTCAACCTAGAAAACAAAGTTTGGAGAGCCATGTGGGATTTGTGTACTGATCATTACCACCAAGTATCATCAAGATGGGGTGAAAAAACATTTGCTGGTATTTCGGAAACTCGTTATTTCTTAGAAGCTTGGCAACCAATCTCAATGAAAGTGCTATTCCACAGTGTGTGCCTAGGGCTACTTGAAGAGGAGACAACAATAGAGACAAAACTGAGAACTCCTTTATTTTGTCAAGTTTCAAAGAGCTACTACAAACCATGTTGGATTTAGAGTTCCAAATTCATCTACCTATATAATAGAAAAAAAGTGAAACCTACAGATAAGAACTGGTACTGTAGACGAATGTTTCAACCTAGAAGAACACAATTTGGTGAGCCAAGTGGGATTTGTGTACTGATCATTACCATCAAGTATCATCAAGATTGGTTGAAAAAAAAATTTGCTGATATTTCTGAAACTCGTTATTTCTTAGAAGCTTGGCAACCCCTCTCAATGAAAGTTCTTTTCCACAGTATGTGCCTATGGCTACTTGCAGAAAAAACAAACCATAGAGACAAAATTGAGAACTCCTTTATTTTGTCAAGTTTCAAAGAGCTACTACAAATCATGTTGAATTTAGAGTTCCAAATTCATCTATCTATATAGAAGAGAACAGAGTGAAACCTAAATATAAAAACTGTGATTGTAGACGATCGCATCAACCTAGAAGAACAAAATTTGGTGAGCCAAGTGGGATTTGGGTACTGATCATTACCACCAAGAATCATCAAGATTGGGTGAAAAAATATTTGCTGGTATTTCGGAAACTCGTTATTTCTTAGAAGTTGGCAACCACTCTCAATGAAAGTGCTTTTCCACAGTCTGTGCCTAGGGCTACTTGAATAGGAAACAAACCATAGAGACAAAAGTGAGAACCCTTTACTTTGTCAAGTTTCAAAGAGCTACTACAAACCATGTTGGATTAAGAGTTTAAAGTTCATCTATCTATATAGGAGAGAACAGAGGAAAACCTAAAAATAAAAACTGCTACTGTAAACGAACGCTTCAACCTAGAAGAACAAAATTTGGTGAGTCAAGTGGGATTTGTGTACCGATCATGACCACCACGTATCATCAGATTGGGTGAAAAAATATTTGCTGGTATTTCGGAAACTCGTAATTTCTCGGAAGCTTGGCAACCCCTTTCAATGAAAGTGCTTTTCCACACTCTCTGCTTAGGGATACATGAAGAGGAAACAAATCTTAGAGACAAAACTGAGAATTCCTTTTTTTGTCAAGTTTCAAAGGGCTACTACAAACCATGTTGGTTTTAGAGTTCCAAATTCATCTATCTACAAAGGAGAGAACAGAGGGAAACCTAAAAATATAAACTGCTACTGTAAAAGAACGCTTCAACCTAGAAGATCAAAATTTGGTGAGTCAAGTGGGATTGTGTACCGATCATTACCACCAAGTATCATCAAGATTGGGTGGAAAAATATTTTCTGGTAATTCGGAAAATCGTAATTTCTTGGAAGAGAAACTCGTTTATTTTGTCAAGTTTCAAAGAGCTACTACAAACCATGTTGGATTTAGAGTTCCAAATTCATCTATCTATATAGGAGAGAACAGAGGGAAACCTAAAAATATAAACTGCTACTGTAAACGAACGCTTCAACCTAGAAGAACACAGTTTGGTGAGCCAAGTGGGATTTGTGTACTGATCATTACCACCACGTATCATCAAGATTGCGTGAAAAAATATTTGCTGGTATTTCGGAAACTCGTCATTTCTTAGAATCTTGGCAACCCCTCTCAATGAAAGTGCTTTTCCACAGTCTGAACCTTGGACTACTTGAATAGGAAACAAACCATAGACACAAAAGTGAGAACTCCTTTATTTTGTCAAGTTTCAAAGAGCTACTACAAACCATGTTGGATTTAGAGTTCCAAATTCATCTATCTGTATAGGAGAGAATAGAGTGAAACCTAAATATAAAAACTGCTACTCTAGACGAACGCTTCAACCTAGAAGAACAAAATTTGGTGAGTCAAGTTTGATTTGTGTACTGATCATTACCACCAAGTATCATCAAGATTGGGTGAAAAAATATTTGCTGGTATTTAAGAAACTCGTAATTTCTTGGAAGCTTGGAAATCCCTTTCAATGAAAGTGCTTTTCCACAGTATCTGATTAGGGCTACTTGAAGACTATACAAACCATAGAGACAAAACTGAGAACTACTTTGTATTGTCAACTTTCAAAGAGCTACTACAAACCATGTTGGATTTCGAGGTCCAAATTCATCTATCTATATAGGAGAGAACAGAGGGAAACCTAAATATAAATACTGCTACTGTAGACGAACGCTTCAACCTAGAAGAACAAAATTTGGTGAGCCAAGTGGGATTTGTGTACTGTTCATTACCACAAAGTATCATCAAGATTGGGTGAAAAAATATTTGCTGATATTTCGGAAACTCGTTATTTCTTAGAAGCTTGGCAACCCCTCGCAATAAAAGTGCTTTTAGACAGTCTTTGCCTAGGGCTATTTTAGGAGGAAACGAATCATAGAGACAAAACTGAGAACTCCTTTATTTTGTCAAGTTTCAAAGAGCTAGTACAAACCATGCTGGATTTAGAGTTTCAAATTCAGCTATCTATATAGGAGAGAACAGAGGAAAAAATACATATAAAAACTGCTACTGTAGACGAACGCTTCACCTAGAAGAACACAATTTGGTGAGCCAAGTGGGATTTGTGTACTGATCATTACCAGCAAGTATCATCAAGATTGGGTGAAAAAATATTTGCTGGTATTTCAGAAACTCGTAATTTCTTGGAAGCTTGGCAACGCCTTTCAATGAAAGTGCTTTACCACAGTCTCTGCTTAGGGCTACTTGAAGAGGAAAGAAACCATAGAGACAAAACTGAAAACTTCTTTTTTGGTCAAGTTTCAAGAGCTACTACAAACCATGTTGGATTTAGAGTTCTAAATTCATCTATCTATATAAGAGATAACAGAGGGAAACCGAAATATAGAAACTGCTACTGTAGACGAACGCTTCAACCTAGAAGAACAAAATTTGGTGAGGGAAATGGGATTTGTGTACTTGTCATTACCACCACGTATCATCAAGATTGGGTGTAAAATTATTTGCTGGTATTTAAGAAACTCGCAATTTCTTGGAAGCTTGGAAATCCCTTTCAATGAAAGTGCTTTTCCACAGTCTCTGCTTAGGGCTACTTGAAGACTATACAAACCATAGAGACAAAACTGAGAACTCCTTTATTTTGTCAACTTTCAAAGAGCTATTACAAACCATGTTGGATTTAGAGTTCCAAATTCATCTATCTATATAGGAAAGAACAGAGTGAAACCTAAATATAAAAACTGCTACTGTAGAAGAACGCTTCAACCGAGAAGAACAAAATTTGGTAAGCCAAGTGGGATTTGTGTACTGATCATTACCACCAAGTATCGTCAAGATTGGGTGAAAAAATATTTGCTGGTATTTCGGGAACTCGTTATTTCTTAGAAGCTTGGCAATCCCTCTCAATGAATGTGCTTTTCCACAGGCAGTGCCTAGGGCTGCTTGGATAGGAAACAAACCATAGAGACAAACTGAGAACTCCTTTATTTTTTCAAGTTTCAAAGAGCTACTACATACCATGTTGGATTTAGAGTTCCAAATTCATCTATCTATATAGGAGAGAACAGAGAAAACCTACATATAAAAACTTCTACTGTAGACGAACGCTTCAACCTAGAAGAACACAATTTGGTGAGCCAAGTGGGAATTGTGTACTGATCATTACCACCAAGTATCATCAGGATTGGGTGAAAAATATTTTCTGGTTTTTTCGGAAACTCGTAATTTCTTGGAAGCTTGGCAACCCCTTTCAATGAAAGTGCTTTCCCACAGTCTCTGCTTATGGCTACTTGAATAAGAAACAAATCATAGAGACAAAACTGAGAACTCTTTTATTTTGTCAAGTTTCAAAGAGTACTACAAACCATGTTGGATTTAGAGTTCCAAATTCATCTATCTATACAGGAGAGAACAGAGGAAACCTACATATAAAAACTGCTACTGTAGACGAACGCTTCAACCCAGAAGAACAAAATTTTGTGAGCCCAGTGGGATTTGTGTACTGATCATTACCACCAAGTATCATCAGGATTGGGGGAAAAATATTTGCTGGTATTTCGGGAAACTTGTTATTTCTTAGAAGCTTGGCAACCACTCTCAATGAATTTGCTTTTCCAGAGTCTGTGCCTAGGGCTAATTGAAGAGGAAACAAACGATAGAGACAAACTTGAGAACTACTTCTTTTTTGTCAAGATTCAAAGAGCGACTACAAACCATGTTGGATTTAGAGTTCCAAATTCATCTGTCTATATACTAGAGAACAGAGGGAAACCTAAATATAAAAACGAATACTGTAGACGAACGCTTCAACCTAGAAGAACAAAATTTGGTGAGCCAAGTGGTATTTGTGTACTGATCATTACCACCATGTATCATCAAGATTGGGTGAAAAATATTTGCTGTTATTTCTGAAACTCGTCATTTCATAGAAGCTTGGCAACCCCTCTCAATGAAAGTGCTTTTCCACAGTCTGTGCCTAGGCCAATTGAAGAGGAAACAAACCAGAGAGACACAACTGAAAACTCCTTTATTTTGTCAAGTTTCAAAGAGCTACTAGAATCAATGTTGGATTTAGAGTTCCAAATTCATCTATCAATATAGGAGAGAACATAGGGAAACCTAAAATAAAAACTGCTTCTGTAAACGAATGCTTCAATCTAGAAGAACAAAATTTGGTGGGCCAAGTGGGATTTGTGTACTTGTCATTACCACCACCTATCATCAAGATTGTGTGAAAAAATATTTGCTGTTATTTCTGAAACTTGTAATTTCTTGGAAGCTTGGCAACCCCTCTCAATCAAAGTGCTTATCCACAGTCTGTGCGTAAGGCCACTTGAAGAGGAAACAAACCATAGGGACAAAACTGAGAACTCCTTTATTTTGTCAAGTTTAAAAAAGCTACTACAAACCATGTTGGGTTTAGAGTTCCAAATTCAACTATCTATATAGAAGAGAACAGAGTGAAACCTAAATATAAAAACAGCTACTGTAGATGAACGCTTCAACCTAGAAGAACTAAATTTGGTGAGCCTAGTGGGATTTGTGTACTGATCATTACCACCAAGTATCATCAAGTTTGGGTGAAAAAATATTTCCTGTTTTTTCAGAAACTCCTTATTTCTTAGAAGCTTGGCAACCCCTCTCAATGAAAGTGCTTTTCCACAGTATGTGCCTAGGGCTACTTGAAGACGGAACAAACCATAGAGACAAAACTGAGAACTACTTTAATTTGTCAAGTTTCAAAGAGCTACTACAAACCATGTTGGATTTAGAGTTCCAAATTCATCTATCTATATAGGAGAGAAGAGAGTGAAACCTGAAAATATAAACTGCTACTGTAAACGAACGCTTCAACCTAGAAGAAGAAAATTTAGTGAGCCAAGTGGGATTTGTGTACTTGTCATTACCAAGAAGTATCATCAAGTTTGGGTGAAAAAATATTTTCCGGTATTTCGGAAACGCGTAATTTCTTGGAAGATTGGCAACCCCTTTCAATGAAAGTGCTTTTCCACAGTCATTGCTTAGGGCTACTTGAAGAGGAAACAAACGATAGAGACAAAACTGAGAACTACTTTATTTTCTCAAGTTTCAAAGAGCTACTAGAAACCATGTTGGATTTTGAGTTCCAAATTCATCTATCTATATAGGAGAGAACAGAGGGAAACCTAAAAATAAAAACTGCTACTGTAAACGAACACTTCAACATAGAAAGACAAAACTTGGAGAGCCAAGTGGGATTTGTGTACCGATCATTACCACCATGTATCATCAAGATTGGGTGAAACAATATTTGCTGGTATTTCGGAAACTCGTTATTTCGTAGAAGCTTGGAAACCCCTCTCAATGAAAGTGCTTTTCCACAGTCTGTGCCTAGGGCTACTTGAAGAGGATACAAACCATACGGACAAAACTGAGAACTCCATTATTTTGTCAAGTTTCATAGAGCTACTACAAACCATGTTGGATTTAGTGTTCCAAATTCATCTATCTATATAGGAGAGAACAAAGTGAAACCTAATAATAAAAACTGCTAATGCAAATGAACGCTTCAACATAGAAGAACAAAATTTGGTGAGTCAAGTGGGATTTGTGTACTGGTCGTTACCACCATGTATCATCCAGGTTGGGTGAAAATATATTTGCTGGTATTTCGAAAACTCGTAATGTCTTGGAAGCTTGGCAATCCCTTTCAATGAAAGTGCTTTTCTGCAGTCTCTGCTTAGGGCTACTTGAAGAGGAAACAAATCATAAAGACAAAACTGAGAACTACTTTTTTTGTCAAGTTTCAAAGAGCTACTATAAACCATGTTGGATTTAGAGTTCCAAATTCATCTATCTATATAGGAGAGAACAGAGGGAAACCTAAGTATAAAAACTGCTACTGTAGACAAACGCTTCAACCTCGAAGAACAAAATTTGGTGACCCAAGTGGGATTTGTGTAGTGATCATTCCCACCAAGTATCATCAAGATTGGGTTAAAAAATATTTGCTGGTATTTCAGAAACTCGTTTTTTCTTAGAAGCTTGGCAACCACTCTCAATGAAAGTGCTTCTCCAAGTCTGTGCCTAGGGCTATTGAAGAGGAAAAAAACCATAGAGACAAAACTGCAAACTCCTTTATTTTTGTCACGTTTCAAAGAGCTACTACAAACCATGTTGGATTTAGAGTTCCAAATTCATCTATATATAAAGGAGAGAAGAGAGTGAAACCTAAATATAAAAATGACTACTGTAGACCAACGCTTCAACCTAGAAGAACAAAATTTGGTGAGCCAAGTGGGATTTGTGTACTTTTCATTAGCACCACGTATCATCCAGATTCGGTGAAAAAATATTTGCTGGTATTTCGGAAACTCGTAATTTCTTGGAAGCTTTCAATGAAAGTGCTTTTCCACAGTCTCTGCTTAGGGCTACTTGAAGAGGATACGAACCATAGAGACAAAACTGAGAACTCCTTTATGTTGTTAAATATCAAAGAGCTACTACAAACCATGTTGGATTTAGAGTTCCAAATTCATCTACCTATATAGGAGAGAACAGAGGGAAACCTAAATATATAAATGACTACTGTAGACCAACGCTTCAACCTAGAAGAACAAAATTTGGTGAGCCAAGTGGGATTTGTGTAGTGATCATTCCCACCAAGTATCATCAAGATTGGGTGAAAAAATATTTGCTGGTATTTCAGAACTCGTTATTTCTTAGAAGCTTGTAACCTCTCTCAAAGAAAGTGCTTCTCCAAGTCTGTGCCTAGGGCTATTGAAGAGGAAACGAACCATAGAGACAAAACTGAGAACTACTTTATTTTATCAAGTTTCAAAGAGCGACTACAAACCATGTTGGATTTAGAGTTCCAAATTCAACTATCTATATAGGAGAGAACAGAGTGAAACCTAAATATAAAAACTGCTACTGTAGACGAACGCTTAATCCTAGAAGAACAAAATTTGGTGAGCCAAGTGGGATTTGTTTACTTGTCATTACCACCAAGTATCATCAGGATTGGGTGAAAAAATATATGCTGTTATTCGGAAACTCGTAATTTCTTGGAAGCTTGGCAACCCGTTTCAATGAAAGGGCTTTTCCACAGTCTCTGCTTAGGGCTAATTGAAGGAAACAAATTATAGAGAAATACCTGAGAACTCCTTTATTTTTCAAGTTTCAAAGAGCTACTAGAAACCATGTTGGCTTTAGAGTTCCAAATTCATCTATCTACATAGGAGAGAACAGAGTGAAACCTAAACATAAAAACTGCTACTGTAGATGAACGCTTCAACCTAGAAGACAAAAATTTGTTGAGCCAAGTGGGATATGTGTACCGATCATTACCACCACGTATCATCCACATTGGGTGAAAAAATATTTGCTGGTATTTCGGAAACTCGTAATTTCTTGGAAGCTTGGCAACCCCTTTCAATGAAAATGTTTTTCCACAGTCTCTGCTTAGGGCTACTTGAATAGGAAACGAACCATGAAGACAAAACTGAGAACTCCTTTATTTTGTCAAATTTCAAAGAGCTACTACAAACCATGTTGGATTTAGAGTTCCAAATTCATCTATCTATATAGGAGAGAACAGAAGGAAACTGAAAAATAAAAACTGCTCCTGTAAACGAAAGCTTCAACCTAGAAGAACAAAATGTGGTGAGCCTAGTGGGATTTGTGTACTTATGATTAGCACCACGTATCATCCAGATTGGGTGAAAAAATATTTGCTGGTATTTCGGAAACTCGTAATATCTTGGAAGGTTGGCAACCCCTTTCAATGAAATTGCTTCTCCAAAGTCTGTGCCTAGGGCTATTGAAGAGGAAAAAAATCATAGAGACAAAACTGGGAACTCCTTTATTTTGTCACGCTTCAAAGAGCTACTACAAACCATGTTGGATTTAGAGTTCCAAAATCATCTATCTATATAGGAGAGAACAGAGGGAAACCTAAGTATAAAAACTGCTACTGTAGACGAACGCTTCAACCTAGAAGAACAAAATTTGGTGACTCAAGTGGGATTTGTGTACTGATCATTACTACCAAGTATCATCAAGATTGGGTAAAAAAAATATTTGCTGGTATTTCGGAAACTCGTTATTTCATAGAAGTTTGGCAACACCTCTCAATGAAAATGCTTTTCCACAGTCTCTGCATAGGGCTACTTGAAGAGGAAACAATCCATAGAGACAAAGCTGCGAACTAATTTTTGTCAAATTTCAACGTGCTACTACAAACCATGTTGTATTTAGAGTTCCAAATTAATCTATGTATATAGAGAGAACAGAGGGAAACCTAAAAATAAAAACTGCTACTGTAAACGAACGCTTAATCCTAGAAGAACAAAATTTGGTGAGCCAAGTGGGATTTGTGTACCGATCATTAATTCCACGTATCATCAAGATAGGGTGAAAAAATATTTGCTGGTATTTCGAAAACTCGTAATTCCTTGGAAGCTTGGCAACCCCTCTCAATGAAAGTGGTTTTCCACAGTCTGTGCTTAGCGCTACTTGAAGAGGAAACAAATTATAGAGACAAAACTGAGAACTCCTTTATTTTTTCAAGTTTCAAAGAGCTACTACAAACCATGTAGGATTTAGAGTTCCAAATTCATATATCTACATAGGAGAGAACAGAGTGAAACCTAAACATAAAAACTACTACTGTAGACGAACGCCTCAACCTAGAAGAACAAAATGTGGTGAGCTAAGTGGGATTTGTGTACTGATCGTTACCACCAAGTATCATCAAGATTGGGAAAAAATATTTGCTGTTATTTGGGAAAATCGTAATTTCTTGGAAGCTTGGCAACCCCTCTCAATGAAAGTGCTTTTCCACAGTCTGTGCATACTGCTACTTGAATATTAAACAAACCATAAACACAAAACTGAGAACCCCGTTATTTTGCCAAGTTTCCAAGAGCTACTACAAACCATGTTGGATTTAGAGTTCCAAATTCATCTATCTATATAGGAGAGAACAGAGGGAAACCTAAAAATATAAACTGCTACTGTAAACGAACGCTTCAACCTAGAAGAACAAAATTTGGTGAGCCAAGTGGGATTTGTCTACCGATCATTACCACCATGTATCATCAAGATTGGGTGAAAAAATATTTGATGGTATTTCGGAAACTCGTTATTTCTTAGAAGCTTGGCAACCCCTTTCAATGAATGTGCTTTTCCAAAGTCTATGCTTAGGGCTACTTGAAGAGGAAACAAACCATAGAGACAAAACTGAGAACTACTTTTTGTCAAGTTTCAAAGAGCTAGTACAAACCATGTTGGATTTAGAGTTCCAAATTCAGCTATCGATATAGGAGAGAACAGAGGGAAACCTAAAAATATAAACTGCTACTTTAAACGAACGCTTCAAACTAGAAGAACAAAATTTGGTGAGTCAAGTGGGATTTCTTACCGATCATTACAACAAGTATCAACAAGATTGGGTGAAAAAATATTTGCTGGTATTTCGAAAACTCATTATTTCTTAGAGGCGTGGCAACCCCTCTCAATGAAAGTGCTTTTCCACACTCTGTGCCTAGGACTACTTGAAGAGGAAACAAACCATAGAGACAAAACTGAGAACTACTTTATTTTGTCATGTTTCAAAGAGCTACTACAAAAAATGTTTTATTTAGAGTTCCAAATTCATGTATCTATATAAGAGAGAACAGAGTGAAACCTACATATAAAATCTGCTAGTGTAGACAAACGCTTCAACCTAGAAGAACACAATTTGGTGAGCCAAGTGGGATTTGTTTACTGATCATTACCACGTATGATTAAGATTGGGTGAAAAAATATTTGCTGGTATTTCGGAAACTGGTAATCTCTTGGAAGCTTGGCATTACCTTTCAATGAAAGTGCTTTTCCACAGTCTCTGCTTAGGGCTACTTGAAGACGAAACAAATCATAGAGACAAAACTGAGAACTACTTTCTATTGTCAAGTTTCAGAGAGCTAATTCAAACCATGTTGGATTTAGAGTTCCAAATTCATCTATCGATATAGGAAAGAACAGAGGGAAACCTAAAAATATAAACTGCTACTGTAAACGAACGCTTCAACCTAGAAGAACAAAATTTGGTGAGCCCAGTGGATTTGTGTACTGATTATTACCACCAAGTATCATCAAGATTGGGTGAAAAAGTATTTGCTGGTATTTCGGAAACTGGTTATTTCTTGGAAACTTGGCAACCCCTTTCAATGAAAGTGCTTTTCCACAGTCTGTGCCTAGGGCTACTTGAAAAGGAAACAAACCATAGAGACAAAACTGAGAACTCCTTTATTTTGTCAAGTTTCAAAGAGCTACTACAAACGACGTTGGATTTAGAGTTCCAAATTCATCTATCTTTATAAGAGAGAACAGAGTGAAACCTACATATAAAATCTGCTACTGTAGACGAACGCTTCAACCTAGAAGAACACAATTTGGTGAGCCAAGTGGTTTTTCTGTACTGATCATTACCACCAAGTATCATCAAGTTTGGGTGAAAAAATATTTGCTGGTATTTCGGAAACTCTTTCCTTATTAGAAGCTTGGCAACCCCTCTCAATGAAAGTGCTTTTTCACATTCTGTGCCTAGGACTACTTGAAGAGGAAACAAACCATAGACACGAAACTGGGAACTACTTTATTTGGTCAAGTTTCAAAGAGCTACTACAAACCATGTTGGATTTAGAGTTACAAATTCATCTATCTATATAGGAGAGAACAAAGTGAAACCTAATAATAAAAACTGCTAATGCAAACGAACGCTTCCACATAGAAGAACAAAATTTGGTGAGTCAAGTGGGATTTGTGTACTGGTCATTACCACCATGTATCATCCAGGTTGGGTGAAAATATATTTGCTGGTATTTCGAAAACTCGTAATGTCTTGGAAGCTTGGAAACCCCTTTCAATGAAAGTGCTTTTCCGCAGTCTCTGCTTAGGGCTACTTGAAGAGGAAACAAATCATAAAGACAAAACTGAGAACTACTTTTTTTGTCAAGTTTCAAAGAGCTACTACAAATCATGTTGGATTTAGAGTTCCAAATTCATCTATCTATATAGGAGAGAACAGAGGGAAACCTAAGTATAAAAACTGCTACTGAAGACGAACGCTTCAACCTCGAAGAACAAAATTTGGTGACCCACGAGGGATTTGTGTAGTGATCATTCCCACCAAGTATCATCAAGATTGGGTGAAAAAATATTTGCTGGTATTTCAGAAACTCGTTATTTCTTAGAAGCTTGGCAACCACTCTCAATGAAAGTGCTTTTCCAAGTCTGTGCCTAGGGCTATTGAAGAGGAAAAAAACCATAGAGACAAAACTGCAAACTCCTTTATTTAGTCACGTTTCAAAGAGCTACTACAAACCATGTTGGATTTAGAGTTCCAAATTCATCAATATATAAAGGAGAGAAGAGAGGGAAACCTAAATATAAAAATGACTACTGTAGACGAACGCTTCAACCTAGAAGAACAAAATTTGGTGAGCCAAGTGGGATTTGTGTACTGATCATTACCACCAAGTATCATCAAGATTGGGTGAAAAAATATTTGCTGGTATTTCGGAAACTCGTTATTGCTTAGAAGCTTGGCAACCACTCACAATGAAAGTGCTTTTCCAAAGTCTGTGCATAGGGCTACTTGAAGAGGAAAAAAACCATAGAGACAAAACTGAGAACTCCTTTATTTAGTCACGTTTCAAAGAGCTACTACAAACCATATTGGATTTAGAGTTCCAAATTCATCTATCTACATAGGAGAGAATAGAGTGAAACCTAAATATAAAAACTGCTACTGTAAACGAACGCTTCAACCTAGAAGAACAAAATTTGGTGAGCCAAGTGGGATTTGTGTACTAGTCATTAGCACCACGTATCATCCAGATTCGGTGAAAAAATATTTGCTGGTATTTCGGAAACTCGTAATTTCTTGGAAGCTTGGCAACCCCTTTCAATGAAAGTGCTTTTCCACATTCTCTGCTTAGGGCTACTTGAAGAGGAAACGAACCATAGAGACAAAACTGAGAACTCCTTTATGTTGTTAAATTTCAAAGAGCTACTACAAACCATGTTGGATTTAGAGTTCCAAATTCATCTACCTATATAGGAGAGAACAGAGGGAAACCTAAATATAAAAATGACTACTGTAGACCAACGCTTCAACCTAGAAGAACAAAATTTGGTGAGCCAAGTGGGATTTGTGTACTGATCATTACCACCAAGTATCATCAAGATTGGGTGAAAAAATATTTGCTGGTATTTCGGAAACTCGTAATTTCTTGGAAGCTTGGCAACCCCTTTCATTGAAAGTGCTTTTCCACAGTCTCTGTTTGGGCTACATGAAGAGGAAACAAACTATAGAGACAAAACTGAGAACTACTTTATTTTATCAAGTTTCAAAGAGCGACTACAAACCATGTTGCATTTAGAGTTCCAAATTCAACTATCTATATAGGAGAGAACAGAGTGAAACCTAAATATAAAAACTGCTACTGTAGACGAACGCTTAAACCTAGAAGAACAAAATTTGGTGAGCCAAGTGGGATTTGTTTACTTGTCATTACCACCAAGTAAGATCAGGATTGGGTGAAAAAATATATGCTCTTATTCAGAAACTCGTAATTTCTTGGAAGCTTGGCAACTCCTTTCAATGAAAGGGCTTTTTCACAGTCTCTGCTTAGGGCTAATTGAAGAGGAAACAAATTATAGAGAAAAACCTGAGAACTCCTTTATTTTTTCAAGTTTCAAAGAGCTACTAGAAACCATGTTGGCTTTAGAGTTCCAAATTCATCTATCTACATAGGAGAGAACAGAGTGAAACCTAAACATAAAAACTGCTAGTGTAGATGAACGCTTCAACCTAGAAGAAAAAAATTTGTTGAGCCAAGTGGGATTTGTGTAGCGATCATTACCACCACGTATCATCCACATTGGGTGAAAAAATATTTGCTGGTATTTCGGAAACTCGTAATTTCTTGGAAGCTTGGCAACCCCTTTCAATGAAAGTGCTTTTCCACAGTCTCTGCTTAGGGCTACTTGAATAGGAATCGAACCATGAAGACAAAACTGAGAACTCCTTTATTTTGTCAAATTTCAAAGAGCTACTACAAACCATGTTGGATTTAGAGTTCCAAATTCATCTATCTATATAGGAGAGAACAGAAGGAAACTGAAAAATAATAACTGCTCCTGTAAACGAAAGCTTCAACCTAGAAGAACAAAATGTGGTGAGCCAAGTGGGATTTGTGTACTTATGATTAGCACCACGTATCATCCAGATTGGGTGAAAAAATATTTGCTGGTATTTCGGAAACTCGTAATATCTTGGAAGCTTGGCAACCCCTTTCAATGAAATTGCTTCTCCAAAGTCTGTGCCTAGGGCTATTGAAGAGGAAAAAAATCATAGAGACAAAACTGGGAACTCCTTTATTTTGTCACGCTTCAAAGAGCTACTACAAACCATGTTGGATTTAGAGTTCCAAAATCATCTATCTATATAGGAGAGAACAGAGGGAAACCTAAGTATAAAAACTGCTACTGTAGACGAACGCTTCAACCTAGAAGAACAAAATTTGGTGACTCAAGTGGGATTTGTGTACTGATCATTACTACCAAGTATCATCAAGATTGGGTAAAAAAAATATTTGCTGGTATTTCGGAAACTCGTTATTTCATAGAAGTTTGGCAACACCTCTCAATGAAAATGCTTTTCCACAGTCTCTGCATAGGGCTACTTGAAGAGGAAACAAACCATAGAGACAAAGCTGCGAACTACTTTTTTTTGTCAAATTTCAACGTGCTACTACAAACCATGTTGTATTTAGAGTTCCAAATTAATCTATGTATATAGAGAGAACAGAGGGAAACCTAAAAATAAAAACTGCTACTGTAAACGAACGCTTAATATCCTAGAAGAACAAAATTTGGTGAGCCAAGTGGGATTTGTGTACCGATCATTAATTCCACGTATCATCAAGATAGGGTGAAAAAATATTTGCTGGTATTTCGAAAACTCGTAATTCCTTGGAAGCTTGGCAACCCCTCTCAATGAAAGTGGTTTTCCACAGTCTGTGCTTAGCGCTACTTGAAGAGGAAACAAATTATAGAGACAAAACTGAGAACTCCTTTATTTTTTCAAGTTTCAAAGAGCTACTACAAACCATTTAGGATTTAGAGTTCCAAATTCATATATCTACATAGGAGAGAACAGAGTGAAACCTAAACATAAAAACTACTACTGTAGACGAACGCCTCAAACTAGAAGAACAAAATGTGGTGAGCTAAGTGGGATTTGTGTACTGATTGTTACCACCACGTAGCATCAAGATTGGGTGAAAAAATATTTGCTGGTATTTCGCAAACTCGATATTTCTTAGAAGCTTGGCAACCCCTCTCAATGGAAGTGCTTCTCCACAGTCTGTGCCTACGGCTTCTTGAAGCGGAAACAAACCATAGAGACAAAACTGAGAACTCCTTTATTTTGTCAAGTTTCAAAGAGCTACTACAAACCATGTTGGAGTTAGAGTTCCAAATTTATCTATCTATATAGGAGAGAAAAGAGTGAAACCTATAAATAAAAAGGGCTACTGTAAACAAACGCTTCACCCTAGAAGAACAAAATTTGGTGAGCCAAGTGGGATTTGTGTACTTGTCATTACCACCACGTATCATCCATATTGGGTAAAAAATATTTGCTGGTATTTCGGAAACTCGTAATTTCTTGGAAGGTTTGCAACCCATTTCAATGAAAGTGCTTTTCCACAGTCTCTGCTTAGGGCTACTTGTAGAGGAAACAAACCATAGAGACAAAACTGAGAAACTTTTTTGTAAAGTTTCAAAGAGCTACTACAAACCATGTTGGATTTAGAGTTCCAAATTAATCTATCTATACAGGAGAGAACAGAGGGAAACTTAAATATAAAAACTGGTACTTTAGATGAACGCTTAAACCTAGAAGAACAAAATTTGGTGAGCCAAGTGGGATTTTTGTACTGATCATTACCACGAAGTATCAACAAGATTGGGTGAAAAAATATTTGCTGGTATTTCGGAAAATCGTTATTTCTTAGAAGCTTGGCAACTAATCTCTTTAAAAGTGCTTTTCCACAGTCTGTCCCTAGGGCTACTTGAAGAGGAAACAAACCATAGAGACAAAACTGAGAGCTACTTTATTTTGTCAAGTTCAAAGAGCTACTACAAACCATGTTGGATTTAGAGTTCCAAATTTATCCATCTATATAGGGGAGGACAGAGGGAAACCTAAATATAAAAACTGCTACTGTAGACGAACGCTTCAACCTAGAAAAACAAAATTTGGTGAGCCAAGTGGGATTTGTGTACTTGTCATTACCACCACGTATCATCAAGATTGGGTGAAAAAATATTTGCTGGTATTTCGGAAACTCGTTATTTCTTGGAAGCTTGGCAACCCTTTTCAATGAAAGTGCATTTCCACAGTCTGTGCCTAGTGCTACTTGAAGAGGAAACAAAACAAAGAGACAAAACTGAGAACTCCTTTATTCTATCACGTTTCAAAGAGCTACTACAAACCATGTTGGATTTAGAGTTCCAAATTCATCTACCTATATTGGAGAGAACAGAGTGAAACCTAAAAATAAAAACTGCTACTGTAAATGAACGCTTCAACCTAGAAGAACAAAATTTGGGGAGCCAAGTGGGACTTGTGTACTGATCATTACCACCAAGTACAAGAAGATTGGGTGAAAAATATTTGCTGGTATTTCGGAAACTCGTTATTTCTTGGAAGCTGGGAAACCCTCTCAATTAAAGTGATTTTCCAAAGTCTGTGCCTAGGGCTAATTGAAGAGGATACAAACCATAGAGACAAAACTGAGAACTCCTTTATTTTGTCAACTTTCATAGAGCTACTAAAAACCATGTTGGATTTAGAGTTCCAAATTCATCTATCTATATAGGAAAAAACAGAGTGAAACCTAAATATAAAAACTGGTACTGTAGACGCACGCTTCCACCTAGAAGAACCAAATTTGGTGAGCCAAGTTGGACTTGTATACTGATCATTACCACCAAGTATCATCAAGATTGGGTGAAAAAATATTTGCTGGTATTTCGGAAACTCGTTATTTCTTAGAAGCTTGGCAACCCCTCTGAATGAAAGTGCTGTTCCACAGTCTGTGCCTAGGGCTTCTGAAGCAGAAACAAACCATAGAGACAAAACTGAGAACTCCTTTATTTTGTCAAGTTTCAAAGAGCTACTACAAACCATGTTGGAGTAAGAGATCAAAATTCATCTATCTATATAGGAGAGAACAGAGTAAAACCTAAAAATAAAAACTGTTACTGTAAACGAACGCTTCAACCTGGAAGAACAAAATTTGGTGAGCCAAGTGGGATTTTTTGTACTTGTCATTACCACCACGTATCATCAAGATTGGGTGAAAAAATATTTGCGTGTATTTCGGAAACTCGTTATTTCTTGAAAGCTTGGCAACCCCTTTCAATGAAAGTGCTTTTCCACAGTCTGTGCCTTGGGCTACTTGAAGAGGAAACAAACCATAGAGACAAAATTGAGAGCTACTTTATTTTGTCAAGTTTCAAAGAGCTACTACAAACCATGTTGGATTTAGAGTTCCAAATTTATCCATCTATATAGGGGAGGACAGAGGGAAACCTAAATATAAAAACTGCTACTGTAGACGAACGCTTCAACCTAGAAAAACAAAATTTGGTGAGCCAAGTGGGATTTGTGTACTTGTCATTACCACCACGTATCATCAAGACTGGGTGAAAAAATATTTGCTGGTATTTCGGAAACTCGTTATTTCTTGGTAGCTTGGCAACATTTTCAATGAAAGTGCATTCCCACAGTCTGTGCCTAGGGCTACTTGAAGAGGAAACAAACCAAAGAGACAAAACTGAGAACTCCTTTATTCTATCACGTTTCAAAGAGCTACTACAAACCATGTTGGATTTAGAGTTCCAAATTCATCTATCTATATTGGAGAGAACAGAGTGAAACCTAAAAATAAAAACTGCTACTGTAAATGAACGCTTCAACCTAGAAGAACAAAATTTGGTGAGCCAAGTGGGACTTGTGTACTGATCATTACCACCAAGTATCATGAAGATTGGGTGAAAAATATTTGCTGGTATTTCGGAAACTTGTTATTTCTTGGAAGCTTGGCAACCCTCTCAATTAAAGCGATTTTCCAAAGTCTGTACCTAGGGCTAATTGAAGAGGATACAAACAATAGAGACAAAACTGAGAACTCTTTATTATGTCAACTTTCATAGAGCTACTAAAAACCATGTTGGATTTAGAGTTCCAAATTCATCTATCTATATAGGAAAAAACAGAGTGAAACCTAAATATAAAAACTGGTACTGTAGACGCACGCGTCAACCTAGAAGAACCAAATTTGGTGTGGTGAGCCAAGTTGGACTTGTGTACTGATCATTACCACCAAGTATCATCAAGATTGGGTGAAAAAATATTTGCTGGTATTTCGGAAACTCGTTATTTCTTTGAAGCTTGGCAACCCCTCTCAATGAAAGTGCTTTTCCACAGTCTGTTCCTAGGGCTACTTGAAGAGGAAACAAACCATAGAGACAAAACTGAGAACTGCTTAATTTTGTCAAGTTTCAAAGAGCTACTACAAATCATGTTGGATTTAGAGTTCCAAATTCATCTATCTATATAGGAGAGAACAGAGGGAAACCTAAATATAAAAACTACTACTGTAGAGGAACGCTTCAAACTATAAGTACAAAATTTGGTGAGCCAGTGGGATTTGTGTACTACTGATCATTACCAACAAGTATCATCAAGATTGGGTGAAAAAATATTTGCTGGTATTTCGGAAACTCGTAATTTCTTGGAATCTTGGCAAACCCTTTCAATGAAAGTGCTTTTCCACAGTCTCGGCTTAGGGCTACCTGAAGAGGAAACAAACCATAGAGACAAAACTGAGAACTACTTTTTTTGTAAAGTTTCAACGTGCTACTACAAACCAAGTAGGATTTAGATTTCCAAATTCATCTAACTATATAGGAGAGAACAGAGGGAAACCTAAATATAAAACCTGCTACTCTAGACGAAAGCTTCAACCTAGAAGAACACAATTTGGTGAGCCAAATGGGATTTGTGTACTGATCATTACCACCACGTATCATCAAGATTGGGTGAAAAAATATTTGCTGGTATTTCGGAAACTCGTTATTTCTTAGAAGCTTGGCAACCCCTCTCAATGAACGTGCTTTTCCACAGTCTGTGCCTAGGGCTTCAGAAGCGGAAACAAACCATAGAGAGAAAACTGAGAACTCCTATATTTTCTCAAGTTTCAACGAGCTACTACAAACCATGTTGGAGTTAGAGATCCAAATTCATCTATCTATATTGGAGAGAACAGAGTGAAACCTAAAAATAAAAACTGCTACTGTAAATGAACGCTTCAACCTAGAAGAACAAAATTTGGTGAGCCAAGTGGGACTTGTGTGCTGATCATTACCACCAAGTATCATCAAGATTGGGTGAAAAATATTTGCTGGTATTTCGGAAACTCGTTATTTCTTTGAAGCTTGGCAACCCTCTCAATTAAAGTGCTTTTCCAAAGTCTGTGCCTAGGGCTAATTGAAGAGGATACAAACCATAGAGACAAAACTGAGAACTGCTTTATTTTGTCAAGTTTGAAAGAGCTACTACAAACCATGTTGGATTTAGAGGTCCAAATTCATCTATCTATATAGGAGAGAACAGAGGGAAACCTACATATAAAAACTGCTAATGTAGACGAACGCTTCAACCTAGAAAAACACAATTTGGTGAGCCAAGTGGGATTGTGTACTGATCATTACCACCACGTATCATCAAGATTGGGTGAAAAATATTTTCCGGTTATTTCGGAAATTTGTTATTTCTTAGAAGATTGGAAACCCTTTCAATGAAAGTGCTTTTCCAATGTCTGCGCCTAGTTCTACTTGATAAGGAAACAAACCATAGAGGCAAACTCTGAGAACTCCTGTATTTTGTCAAGTTTCAAGAGCTACTACGAACCATGTCGGATTTAGAGTTCCAAATTCATCTATCAATATAGGAGAGAACAGAGTGAAACCTAAAAATAAAAACTGCTACTGTAAACGAACGCTTCAACCTAGAAGAACAAAATTTGGTGAGCCAAGTGGGATTTGTGTTCTGATCATTACCACCAAGTATCATCAAGATTGCGTGAAAAAATATTTGCTGGTATTTCGGAAACTCGTTATTTCTTAGAAGCTTGGCAACTCCTCTCTTTAAAAGTGCTTTTCCACAGTCTGTCCCTAGGGCTACTTGAAGAGGAAACAAACCATAGAGACAAAACTGAGAGCTACTTTATTTTGTCAAGTTTCAAAGAGCTACTACAAACCATGTTGGATTTAGAGTTCCAAATTCATCTATCTATATATAGAGAACAGAGTGAAACCTAAATATAAAACTGCTATTGTAGACGAACGCTTCAACCTAGAAGAACACAATTTGGTGAGCCAAGTGGGATTTGTGTACTGATCATTACCACTACGTATAATCAACATTGGGTGAAAAAAATTTGCTGGTATTTCGGAAACTGGTTATTTCTTAGAAGCTTGGCAACCCCTTTCAATGAAAGTGCTTTTCCACAGTCTCTCCAAGGGGTAATTGAAGAGGAAACAAACCATACGGACAAAACTGAGAACTCCTTTATTTTGTCAAGTTTCAAACAGCTATTACAAACCATGTTGGATTTAGAGTTCCTAATTCATCTATCTATATAGGAGAGAACAGAGAAAAACCTAAAAATAAATACTGCTACTATAAACGAATGCTTCAACCTAGCAGAACAAAATTTGGTGAGCCAAATGAGATTTGTGTACTTGTCATTATCACCACGTATCATCAGATTGGGTGAAAAAATTTTTGCTGGTATTTCGGAAACTCGTAATTTCTTGGAAGCGTGGTAAACCCTTTCAATGAAAGTGATTTTCCACAGTCTCGGCTTAGGGCTACCTGAAGAGGAAACAAACCATAGAGACAAAACTGAGAACTACTTTTTTTGTAAAGTTTCAACGTGCTACTACAAACCAAGTAGGATTTAGAGTTCCAAATTCATCTATCTATATAGGAGAGAACAGAGGGAATCCTAAATATAAAACCTGTTACTCCAGATGAAAGCTTCAACCTAGAAGAACACAATTTTGTGAGCCAAGTGGGATTTGTGTACTGATCATTACCACCACGTATCATCAAGATTGGGTGAAAAAATATTTGCTGGTATTTCGGAAACTCGTTATTTCTTAGAAGCTTAGCAACCCCTCTCAATGAAAGTGCTTTTCCACAGTCTGTGCCTAGGGCTTCTGAAGCGGAAACAAACCATAGAGACAAAACTGAGAACTCCTTTATTTTGTCAAGTTTCAAAGATCTACTACAAACCATGTTGGAGTAAGAGATCAAAATTCATCTATCTATATAGGAGAGAACAGAGTGACCTAAAAATAAAAACTGTTACTGTAAACGAACGCTTCACCCTAGAAGAACAAAATTTGTTGAGCCAAGTGGAATTTGGGTACTTGTCATTACCACCACGTATCATCAAGATTGGGTGAAAAAATATTTGCGTGTATTTCGGAAACTCGTTATTTCTTAGAAGCTTGGCAACCCCTCTGAATGAAAGTGCTTTTCCACAGTCTCTGCCTTGGGCTACTTGAAGAGGAAACAAACCAAAGAGACAAAACTGAGAACTCCTTTATTCTATCACGTTTCAAAGAGCTACTACAAACCATGTTGGATTTAGAGTTCCAAATTCATCCATCTATATAGGGGAGGACAGAGGGAAACCTAAATATAAAAACTGCTACTGTAGACGATCGCTTCAACCTAGAAAAACAAAATTTGGTGAGCCAAGTGGGATTTGTGTACTTGTCATTACCACCACGTATCATCAAGATTGGGTGAAAAAATATTTGCTGGTATTTCGGAAACTCGTTATTTCTTGGAAGCTTGGCAACCCTTTTCAATGAAAGTGCATTTCCACAGTCTGTGCCTAGGGCTACTTGAAGAGGAAACAAAACAAAGAGACAAAACTGAGAACTCCTTTATTCTATCACGTTTCAAAGAGCTACTACAAACCATGTTGGATTTAGAGTTCCAAATTCATCTATCTATATTGGAGAGAACAGAGTGAAACCTAAAAATAAAAACTGCTACTGTAAATGAACGCTTCAACCTAGAAGAACAAAATTTGGTGAGCCAAGTGGGACTTGTGTACTGATCATTACCACCAAGTATCATGAAGATTGGGTGAAAAATATTTGCTGGTATTTCGGAAACCCGTTATTTCTTTGAAGCTTGGCAACCCTCTCAATTAAAGTGATTTTCCAAAGTCTGTGCCTAGGGCTAATTGAAGAGGAAACAAACCATAGAGACAAAACTGAGAACTGCTTAATTTTGTCAAGTTTCAAAAAGCTACTAAAAATAATGTTGGATTTAGAGTTCCAAATTCATCTATCTGTATAGGAGAGAACAGAATGAAACCTAAATATAAAAACTACTAATGTAGAGGAACGCTTCAAACTATAAGTACAAAATTTGGTGAGCCAGTGGGATTTGTGTACTGATCATTACCACCACGTATCATCAAGATTGGGTGAAAAAATATTTGCTGGTATTTCAGAAACTCGTTATTTCTTAGAAGCTTGGCAACCCCTCTGAATGAAAGTGCTGTTCCAAAGCCTCTGCCTAGGGCTTCTGAAGCAGAAACAAACCATAGAGACAAAACTGAGAACTCCTTTATTTTGTCAACTTTCAAAGAGCTACTACAAACCATGTTGGAGTAAGAGATCAAAATTCATCTATCTATATAGGAGAGAACAGAGTAAAACCTAAAAATAAAAACTGTTACTGTAAACGAACGCTTCAACCTGGAAGAACAAAATTTGGTGAGCCAAGTGGGATTTGGGTACTTGTCATTACCACCACGTATCATCAAGATTGGGTGAAAAAATATTTGCGTGTATTTCGGAAACTCGTTATTTCTTGAAAGCTTGGCAACCACTTTCAATGAAAGTGCTTTTCCACAGTCTGTGCCTTGGGCTACTTGAAGAGGAAACAAACCAAAGAGACAAAACTGAGAACTCCTTTATTCTATCACGTTTCAAAGAGCTACTACAAACCATGTTGGATTTAAAGTTCCAAATTCATCCATCTATATAGGGGAGGACAGAGGGAAACCTAAATATAAAAACTGCTACTGTAGACGAACGCTTCAACCTAGAAAAACAAAATTTGTTGACCCAAGTGGGATTTGTGTACTTGTCATTACCACCACGTATCATCAAGATTGGGTGAACAAATATTTGCTGGTATTTCGGAAACTCGTTATTTCTTGGAAGCTTGGCAACCCTTTTCAATGAAAGTGCATTTCCACAGTCTGTGCCTAGGGCTACTTGAAGAGGAAACAATACAAAGAGACAAAACTGAGAACTCCTTTGTTCTATCACATTTCAAAGAGCTACTACAAACCATGTTGGATTTAGAGTTCCAAATTCATCTATCTATATTGGAGAGAACAGAGTGAAACCTAAAAATAAAAACTGCTACTGTAAATGAACGCTTCAACCTAGAAGAACAAAATTAGGGGAGCCAAGTGGGACTTGTGTACTGATCATTACCACCAAGTATCATGAAGATTGGGTGAAAAATATTTGCTGGTATTTCGGAAACTCGTTATTTCTTTGAAGCTTGGCAACCCTCTCAAATAAAGTGATTTTCCAAAGTCTGTGCCTAGGGCTAATTGAAGAGGATACAAACCATAGAGACAAAACTGAGAACTCCTTTATTTGTCAACTTTCATAGAGCTACTAAAAACCATGTTGGATTTAGAGTTCCAAATTCATCTATCTATATAGGAAAAAACAGAGTGAAACCTAAATATAGAAACTGGTACTGTAGACGCACGCTTCCACCTAGAAGAACCAAATTTGGTGAGCCAAGTTGGACTTGTGTACTGATCAGTACCACCAAGTATCATGAAGATTGGGTGAAAAATATTTGCTGGTATTTCGGAAACTCGTTATTTCTTTGAAGCTTGGCAACCCTCTCAATTAAAGTGCTTTTCCAAAGTCTGTGCCTAGGGCTAATTGAAGAGGATACAAACCATAGAGACAAAACTGAGAACTGCTTTATTTTGTCAAGTTTCAAAGAGCTACTACAAACCATGTTGGATTTAGAGTTCCAAATTCATCTGTCTATATAGGAGAGAACAGAGGGAAACCTAAATATAAAAACTACTACTGTAGAGGAACGCTTCAAACTCTAAGTACAAATTTGGTGAGCCAGTGGGATTTGTGTACTGATCATTACCACCAAGTATCATCAAGTTGGGTGAAAAAATATTTGCTGGTATTTCGGAAACTCGTAATTTCTTGGAATCTTGGCAAACACTTTCAATGAAAGTGCTTTTCAACAGTCTCGGCTTAGGGCTACCTGAAGAGGAAACAAACCATAGAGACAAACTGACAACTACTTTTTTGTAAAGTTTCAACGTGCTTCTACAAACCAAGTAGGATTTAGAGTTCCAAATTCATCTATCTATATAGGAGAGAACAGAGGGAAACCTAAATATAAAACCTGTTACTCTAGACGAAAGCTTCAACCTAGAAGAACACAATTTGGTGAGCCAAGTGGGATTTGTGTACTGATCATTACCACCACGTATCATCAAGATTGGGTGAAAAAATATTTGCTGGTATTTCGAAAACTCGTTATTTCTTAGAAGCTTGGCAACCCCTCTCAATGAAAGTGCTTTTCCACAGTCTGTGCCTAGGGCTTCTGAAGCGGAAACAAACCATAGAGAGAAAACTAAGAACTCCTATATTTTGTCAAGTTTCAAAGAGCTACTACAAACCATGTTGGAGTTAGAGATCCAAATTCATCTATCTATATAGGAGAGAACAGAGTAAAACCTAAAAATAAAAACTGTTACTGTAAACGAACGCTTCAACCTGGAAGAACAAAATTTGGTGAGCCAAGTGGGATTTGGGTACTTGTCATTACCACCACGTATCATCAAGATTGGGTGAAAAAATATTTGCGTGTATTTCGGAAACTCGTTATTTCTTGAAAGCTTGGCAACCCCTTTCAATGAAAGTGCTTTTCCACAGTCTGTGCCTTGGGCTACTTGAAGAGGAAACAAACCAAAGAGACAAAACTGAGAACTCCTTTATTCTATCACGTTTCAAAGAGCTACTACAAACCATGTTGGATTTAGAGTTCCAAATTCATCCATCTATATAGGGGAGGACAGAGGGAAACCTAAATATAAAACTGCTACTGTAGACGAACGCTTCAACCTAGAAAAACAAAATTTGGTGAGCCAAGTGGGATTTGTGTACTTGTCATTACCACCACGTATCATCAAGATTGGGTGAAAAAATATTTGCGTGTATTTCGGAAACTCGTTATTTCTTTGAAGCTTGGCAACCCTCTCAAATAAAGTGATTTTCCAAAGTCTGTACCTAGGGCTAATTGAAGAGGATACAAACCATAGAGACAAAACTGAGAACTCCTTTATTTTGTCAACTTTCATAGAGCTACTAAAAACCATGTTGGATTTAGAGTTCCAAATTCATCTATCTGTATAGGAGAGAATAGAGTGAAACCTAAAAATAAAACTGCTACTGTAAACGAAAGCTTCAACGTAGAAGAACAAAATTTGGTGAGCCAAGTGGGATTTGTGTTCTGATCATTACCACCAAGTATCATCAAGATTGCGTGAAAAAATATTTGCTGGTATTTCGGAAACTCGTTATTTCTTAGACGCTTGGCAACTCCTCTCTTTAAAAGTGCTTTTCCACAGCCTGTCCCTAGGGCTACTTGAAGAGGAAACAAACCATAGAGAAAAAACTGAGAGCTACTTTATTTTGTCAAGTTTCAAAGAGCTACTACAAACCATGTTGGATTTAGAGTTCCAAATTCATCTATCTATATATAGAGAACAGAGTGAAACCTAAATATAAAAACTGCTATTGTAGACGAACGCTTCAACCTAGAAGAACACAATTTGGTGAGCCAAGTGGGATTTGTGTACTGATCATTACCACTACGTATAATCAACATTGGATGAAAAAAAATTTGCTGGTATTTCGGAAACTGGTTATTTCTTAGAAGCTTGGCAACCCCTTTCAATGAAAGTGCTTTTCCACAGTCCTCCCAGGGGTAATTGAAGAGGAAACAAACCATACGGACAAAACTGAGAACTCCTTTATTTTGTCAAGTTTCAAAGAGCTACTACAAACCATGTTGGATTTAGAGTTCCAAATTCATCTATCTATATAGGAGAGAAGAGAGTAAAACCTAAAAATAAATACTGCTACTATAAACGAATGCTTCAACCTAGCAGAACAAAATTTGGTGAGCCAAATGAGATTTGTGTACTTGTCATTACCACCACGTATCATCCAGATTGCGTGAAAAAATATTTGCTGGTATTTCGGAAACTCGTAATTTCTTGGAAGCTTGGCAAACCCTTTCAATGAAAGTGCTTTTCCACAGTCTCGGCTTAGGGCTACCTCAAGAGGAAAACAAACCATAGAGACAAAACTGAGAACTACTTTTTTTGTAATGTTTCAACGTGCTACTACAAACCAAGTAGGATTTAGAGTTCCAAATTCATCTATCTATATAGGAGAGAACAGAGGGAAACCTAAATATAAAACCTGCTACTCTAGACGAAAGCTTCAACCTAGAAGAACACAATTTGGTGAGCCAAGTGGGATTTGTGTACTTATCATTACCACCACGTATCATCAAGATTGGGTGAAAAAATATTTGCTGGTATTTCGGAAACTCGTTATTTCTTAGAAGCTTGGCAACCCTTCTGAATGAAAGTGCTGTTGCACAGTCTTTGCCTAGGGCTTCTGAAGCGGAAACAAACCATAGAGACAAAACTGAGAACTCCTTTATTTTGTCAAGTTTCAAAGAGCTACTACAAACCATGTTGGAGTTAGAGATCCAAATTCATCTATCTATATTGGAGAGAACAGAGTGAAACCTAAAAATAAAAACTGCTACTGTAAATGAACGCTTCAACCTAGAAGAACAAAATTTGGTGAGCCAAGTGGGACTTGTGTACTGATCATTACCACCAAGTGTCATGAAGATTGGGTGAAAAATATTTGCTGGTATTTCGGAAACTCGTTATTTCTTTGAAGCTTGGCAACCCTCTCAATAAAATTGCTTTTCCAAAGTCTGTGCCTAGGGCTAATTGAAGAGGATACAAACCATAGAGACAAAACTGAGAACTGCTTTATTTTGTCAAGTTTCAAAGAGCTACTACAAACCATGTTGGATTTAGAGTTCCAAATTCATCTATCTATATAGGAGAGAACAGAGGGAATCCTACATATAAAAACTGCTAATGTAGACGAACGCTTCAACCTAGAAAAACACAATTTGGTGAGCCAAGTGGGATTTGTGTACTGATCATTACCACCACGTATCATAAAGATTGGGTGAAAAAATATTTTCCGGTTATTTCGGAAATTTGTTATTTCTTAGAAGGTTGGAAAACCCTTTCAATGAAAGTGCTATTCCAATGTCTGTGCCTAGTTCTACTTGATAAGGAAACAAACCATAGAGGCAAATCTGAGAACTCCTGTGTTTTGTCAAGTTTCAAAGAGCTACTACAAACCATGTCGGATTTAGAGTTCCAAATTCATCTATCAATATAGGAGAGAATAGAGTGAAACCTAAAAATAAAAACTGCTACTGTAAACGAAAGCTTCAACGTAGAAGAACAAAATTTGGTGAGCCAAGTGGGATTTGTGTTCTGATCATTACCACCAAGTATCATCAAGATTGCGTGAAAAAATATTTGCTGGTATTTCGGAAACTCGTTATTTCTTAGACGCTTGGCAACTCCTCTCTTTAAAAGTGCTTTTCCACAGTCTGTCCCTAGGGCTACTTGAAGAGGAAACAAACCATAGAGAAAAAACTGAGAGCTACTTTATTTTGTCAAGTTTCAAAGAGCTACTACAAACCATGTTGGATTTAGAGTTCCAAATTCATCTATCTATATATAGAGAACAGAGTGAAACCTAAATATAAAAACTGCTATTGTAGACGAACGCTTCAACCTAGAAGAACACAATTTGGTGAGCCAAGTGGGATTTGTGTACTGATCATTACCACTACGTATAATCAACATTGGATGAAAAAAAATTTGCTGGTATTTCGGAAACTGGTTATTTCTTAGAAGCTTGGCAACCCGTCTCAATGAAAGTGCTTTTCCACAGTCTCTCCCAGGGGTAATTGAAGAGGAAACAAACCATACGGACAAAACTGAGAACTCCTTTATTTTGTCAAGTTTCAAAGAGCTACTACAAACCATGTTGGATTTAGAGTTCCAAATTCATCTATCTATATAGGAGAGAAGAGAGTAAAACCTAAAAATAAATACTGCTACTATAAACGAATGCTTCAACCTAGCAGAACAAAATTTGGTGAGCCAAATGAGATTTGTGTACTTGTCATTACCACCACGTATCATCCAGATTGCGTGAAAAAATATTTGCTGGTATTTCGGAAACTCGTAATTTCTTGGAAGCTTGGCAAACCCTTTCAATGAAAGTGCTTTTCCACAGTCTCGGCTTAGGGCTACCTAAAGAGGAAACAAACCATAGAGACAAAACTGAGAACTACTTTTTTTGTAATGTTTCAACGTGCTACTACAAACCAAGTAGGATTTAGAGTTCCAAATTCATCTATCTATATAGGAGAGAACAGAGGGAAACCTAAATATAAAACCTGCTACTCTAGACGAAAGCTTCAACCTAGAAGAACACAATTTGGTGAGCCAAGTGGGATTTGGGTACTTGTCATTACCACCACGTATCATCAAGATTGGGTGAAAAAATATTTGCGTGTATTTCGGAAACTCGTTATTTCTTGAAAGCTTGGCAACCCCTTTCAATGAAAGTGCTTTTCCACAGTCTGTGCCTTGGGCTACTTGAAGAGGAAACAAACCAAAGAGACAAAACTGAGAACTCCTTTATTCTATCACGTTTCAAAGAGCTACTACAAACCATGTTGGATTTAGAGTTCCAAATTCATCCAACTATATAGGGGAGGACAGAGGGAAACCTAAATATAAAAACTGCTACTGTAGACGAACGCTTCAACCTAGAAAAACAAAATTTGGTGAGCCAAGTGGGATTTGTGTACTTGTCATTACCACCACGTATCATCAAGATTGGGTGAAAAAATATTTGCTGGTATTTCGGAAACTCGTTATTTCTTGGAAGCTTGGCAACCCTTTTCAATGAAAGTGCATTTCCACAGTCTGTGCCTAGGGCTACTTGAAGAGGAAACAATACAAAGAGACAAAACTGAGAACTCCTTTATTCTATCACGTTTCAAAGAGCTACTACAAACCATGTTGGATTTAGAGTTCCAAATTCATCTATCTATATTGGAGAGAACAGAGTGAAACCTAAAAATAAAAACTGCTACTGTAAATGAACGCTTCAACCTAGAAGAACAAAATTTGGGGAGCCAAGTGGGACTTGTGTACTGATCATTACCACCAAGTATCAAGAAGATTGGGTGAAAAATATTTGCTGGTATTTCGGAAACTCGTTATTTCTTTGAAGCTGGGAAACCCTCTCAATTAAAGTGATTTTCCAAAGTCTGTGCCTAGGGCTAATTGAAGAGGATACAAACCATAGAGACAAAACTGAGAACTCCTTTATTTTGTCAACTTTCATAGAGCTACTAAAAACCATGTTGGATTTAGAGTTCCAAATTCATCTATCTATATAGGAAAAAACAGAGTGAAACCTAAATATAAAAACTGGTACTGTAGACGCACGCTCCACCTAGAAGAACCAAATTTGGTGAGCCAAGTTGGACTTGTGTACTGATCATTACCACCAAGTATCATCAAGATTGGGTGAAAAAATATTTGCTGGTATTTCGGAAACTCGTTATTTCTTAGAAGCTTGGCAACCCCTCTCAATGAAAGTGCTTTTCCACAGTCTGTTCATAGGGCTACTTGAAGAGGAAACAAACCATAGAGACAAAACTGAGAACTGCTTTATTTTGTCAAGTTTCAAAGAGCTACTACAAATAATGTTGGATTTAGAGTTCCAAATTCATCTATCTATATAGGAGAGAACAGAATGAAACCTAAATATAAAAACTACTACTGTAGAGGAACGCTTCAAACTATAAGTAAAAAATCTGGTGAGCCAGTGGGAGTTGTGTACTGATCATTACCACCACGTATCATCAAGATTGGGTGAAAAAATATTTGCTGGTATTTCGGAAACTTGTTATTTCTTAGAAGCTTGGCAACCCCTCTGAATGAAAGTGCTGTTCCACAGTCTGTGCCTAGGGCTTCTGAAGCAGAAACAAACCATAGAGACAAAACTGAGAACTCCTTTATTTTGTCAAGTTTCAAAGAGCTACTACAAACCATGTTGGAGTAAGAGATCAAAATTCATCTATCTATATAGGAGAGAACACAGTAAAACCTAAAAATAAAAACTGTTACTGTAAACGAAAGCTTCAACCTGGAAGAACAAAATTTGGTGAGCCAAGTGGGATTTGGGTACTTGTCATTACCACCACGTATCATCAAGATTGGGTGAAAAAATATTTGCGTGTATTTCGGAAACTCGTTATTTCTTGAAAGCTTGGCAACCCCTTTCAATGAAAGTGCTTTTCCACAGTCTGTGCCTTGGGCTACTTGAAGAGGAAACAAACCAAAGAGACAAAACTGAGAACTCCTTTATTCTATCACGTTTCAAAGAGCTACTACAAACCATGTTGGATTTAGAGTTCCAAATTCATCCATCTATATAGGGGAGGACAGAGGGAAACCTAAATATAAAAACTGCTACTGTAGACGAACGCTTCAACCTAGAAAAACAAAATTTGGTGAGCCAAGTGGGATTTGTGTACTTGTCATTACCACCACGTATCATCAAGATTGGGTGAAAAAATATTTGCTGGTATTTCGGAAACTCGTTATTTCTTGGAAGCTTGGCAACCCTTTTCAATGAAAGTGCATTTCCACAGTCTGTGCCTAGGGCTACTTGAAGAGGAAACAATACAAAGAGACAAAACTGAGAACTCCTTTATTCTATCACGTTTCAAAGAGCTACTACAAACCATGTTGGATTTAGTGTTCCAAATTCATCTATCTATATTGGAGAGAACAGAGTGAAACCTAAAAATAAAAACTGCTACTGTAAATGAACGCTTCAACCTAGAAGAACAAAATTAGGGGAGCCAAGTGGGACTTGTGTACTGATCATTACCACCAAGTATCATGAAGATTGGGTGAAAAATATTTGCTGGTATTTCGGAAACTCGTTATTTCTTTGAAGCTTGGCAACCCTCTCAAATAAAGTGATTTTCCAAAGTCTGTGCCTAGGGCTAATTGAAGAGGATACAAACCATAGAGACAAAACTGAGAACTCCTTTATTTTGTCAACTTTCATAGAGCTACTAAAAACCATGTTGGATTTAGAGTTCCAAATTCATCTATCTATATAGGAAAAAACAGAGTGAAACCTAAATATAAAAACTGGTACTGTAGACGCACGCTTCCACCTAGAAGAACCAAATTTGGTGAGCCAAGTTGGACTTGTGTACTGATCAGTACTACCAAGTATCATGAAGATTGGGTGAAAAATATTTGCTGGTATTTCGGAAACTCGTTATTTCTTTGAAGCTTGGCAACCCTCTCAATTAAAGTGCTTTTCCAAAGTCTGTGCCTAGGGCTAATTGAAGAGGATACAAACCATAGAGACAAAACTGAGAACTGCTTTATTTTGTCAAGTTTCAAAGAGCTACTACAAACCATGTTGGATTTAGAGTTCCAAATTCATCTGTCTATATAGGAGAGAACAGAGGGAAACCTAAATATAAAAACTACTACTGTAGAGGAACGCTTCAAACTCTAAGTACAAAATTTGGTGAGCCAGTGGGATTTGTGTACTGATCATTACCACCAAGTATCATCAAGATTGGGTGAAAAAATATTTGCTGGTATTTCGGAAACTCGTAATTTCTTGGAATCTTGGCAAACCCTTTCAATGAAAGTGCTTTTCAACAGTCTCGGCTTAGGTCTACCTGAAGAGGAAACAAACCATAGAGACAAAACTGAGAACTACTTTTTTTGTAAAGTTTCAACGTGCTTCTACAAACCAAGTAGGATTTAGAGTTCCAAATTCATCTATCTATATAGGAGAGAACAGAGGGAAACCTAAATATAAAACCTGCTACTCTAGACGAAAGCTTCAACCTAGAAGAACACAATTTGGTGAGCCAAGTGAGATTTGTGTACTGATCATTACCACCACGTATCATCAAGATTGGGTGAAAAAATATTTGCTGGTATTTCGAAAACTCGTTATTTCTTAGAAGCTTGGCAACCCCTCTCAATGAAAGTGCTTTTCCACAGTCTGTGCCTAGGGCTTCTGAAGCGGAAACGAACCATAGAGAGAAAACTAAGAACTCCTATGTTTTGTCAAGTTTCAAAGAGCTACTACAAACCATGTTGGAGTTAGAGATCCAAATTCATCTATCTATATTGGAGAGAACAGAGTGAAACCTAAAAATAAAAACTGCTACTGTAAATGAACGCTTCAACCTAGAAGAACAAAATTTGGTGAGCCAAGTGGGACTTGTGTACTGATCATTACCACCAATTGTCATGAAGATTGGGTGAAAAATATTTGCTGGTATTTCGGAAACTCGTTATTTCTTTGAAGCTTGGCAACCCTCTCAATTAAAGTGCTTTTCCAAAGTCTGTGCCTAGGGCTAATTGAAGAGGATACAAACCATAGAGACAAAACTGAGAACTGCTTTATTTTGTCAAGTTTCAAAGAGCTACTACAAACCATGTTGGATTTAGAGTTCCAAATTCATCTATCTATATAGGAGAGAACAGAGGGAATCCTACATATAAAAACTGCTAATGTAGACGAACGCTTCAACCTAGAAAAACACAATTTGGTGAGCCAAGTGGGATTTGTGTACTGATCATTACCACCACGTATCATAAAGATTGGGTGAAAAAATATTTTCCGGTTATTTCGGAAATTTGTTATTTCTTAGAAGGTTGGAAAACCCTTTCAATGAAAGTGCTATTCCAATGTCTGTGCCTAGTTCTACTTGATAAGGAAACAAACCATAGAGGCAAATCTGAGAACTCCTGTGTTTGTCAAGTTTCAAAGAGCTACTACAAACCATGTCGGATTTAGAGTTCCAAATTCATCTATCAATATAGGAGAGAACAGAGTGAAACCTAAAAATAAAACTGCTACTGTAAACGAACGCTTCAACGTAGAAGAACAAAATTTGGTGAGCCAAGTGGGATTTGTGTTCTGATCATTACCACCAAGTATCATCAAGATTGCGTGAAAAAATATTTGCTGGTATTTCGGAAACTCGTTATTTCTTAGACGCTTGGGAACTCCTCTCTTTAAAAGTGCTTTTCCACAGTCTGTCCCTAGGGCTACTTGAAGAGGAAACAAACCATAGAGAAAAAACTGAGAGCTACTTTATTTTGTCAAGTTTCAAAGAGCTACTACAAACCATGTTGGATTTAGAGTTCCAAATTCATCTATCTATATATAGAGAACAGAGTGAATCCTAAATATAAAAACTGCTACTGTAGATGAACGCTTCAACCTAGAAGAACACAATTTGGTGAGCCAAGTGGGATTTGTGTACTGATCATTACCACTACGTATAATCAACATTGGATGAAAAAAAATTTGCTGGTATTTCGGAAACTGGTTATTTCTTAGAAGCTTGGCAACCCGTCTCAATGAAAGTGCTTTTCCACAGTCTCTCCCAGGGGTAATTGAAGAGGAAACAAACCATACGGACAAAACTGAGAACTCCTTTATTTTGTCAAGTTTCAAAGAGCTACTACAAACCATGTTGGATTTAGAGTTCCAAATTCATCTATCTATATAGGAGAGAAGAGAGTAAAACCTAAAAATAAATACTGCTACTATAAACGAATGCTTCAACCTAGCAGAACAAAATTTGGTGAGCCAAATGAGATTTGTGTACTTGTCATTACCACCACGTATCATCCAGATTGCGTGAAAAAATATTTGCTGGTATTTCGGAACTCGTAATTTCTTGGAAGCTTGGCAAACCCTTTCAATGAAAGTGCTTTTCCACAGTCTCGGCTTAGGGCTACCTGAAGAGGAAACAAACCATAGACACAAAACTGAGAACTACTTTTTTTGTAATGTTTCAACGTGCTACTACAAACCAAGTAGGATTTAGAGTTCCAAATTCATCTATCTATATAGGAGAGAACAGAGGGAAACCTAAATATAAAACCTGCTACTCTAGACGAAAGCTTCAACCTAGAAGAACACAATTTGGTGAGCCAAGTGGGATTTGTGTACTGATCATTACCACCACGTATCATCAAGATTGGGTGAAAAAATATTTGCTGGTATTTCGGAAACTCGTTATTTCTTAGAAGCTTGGCAACCCCTCTCAATGAAAGTGCTGTTCCACAGTCTGTGCCTAGGGCTTCTGAAGCGGAAACAAACCATAGAGACAAAACTGAGAACTCCTTTATTTTGTCAAGTTTCAAAGAACTACTACAAACCATGTTGGAGTAAGAGATCAAAATTCATCTATCTATATAGGAGAGAACACAGTAAAACCTAAAAATAAAAACTGTTACTGTAAACGAACGCTTCAACCTGGAAGAACAAAATTTGGTGAGCCAAGTGGGATTTGGGTACTTGTCATTACCACCACGTATCATCAAGATTGGGTGAAAAAATATTTGCGTGTATTTCGGAAACTCGTTATTTCTTGAAAGCTTGGCAACCCCTTTCAATGAAAGTGCTTTTCCACAGTCTGTGCCTTGGGCTACTTGAAGAGGAAACAAACCAAAGAGACAAAACTGAGAACTCCTTTATTCTATCACGTTTCAAAGAGCTACTACAAACCATGTTGGATTTAGAGTTCCAAATTCATCCATCTATATAGGGGAGGACAGAGGGAAACCTAAATATAAAAACTGCTACTGTAGACGAACGCTTCAACCTAGAAAAACAAAATTTGGTGAGCCAAGTGGGATTTGTGTACTTGTCATTACCACCACGTATCATCAAGATTGGGTGAAAAAATATTTGCTGGTATTTCGGAAACTCGTTATTTCTTGGAAGCTTGGCAACCCTTTTCAATGAAAGTGCATTTCCACAGTCTGTGCCTAGGGCTACTTGAAGAGGAAACAATACAAAGAGACAAAACTGAGAACTCCTTTATTGTATCACGTTTCAAAGAGCTACTACAAACCATGTTGGATTTAGAGTTCCAAATTCATCTATCTATATTGGAGAGAACAGAGTGAAACCTAAAATAAAAACTGCTACTGTAAATGAACGCTTCAACCTAGAAGAACAAAATTTGGGAGCCAAGTGGGACTTGTGTACTGATCATTACCACCAAGTATCAAGAAGATTGGGTGAAAAATATTTGCTGGTATTTCGGAAACTCGTTATTTCTTTGAAGCTGGGAAACCCTCTCAATTAAAGTGATTTTCCAAAGTCTGTGCCTAGGGCTAATTGAAGAGGATACAAACCATAGAGACAAAAATGAGAACTCCTTTATTTTGTCAACTTTCATAGAGCTACTAAAAACCATGTTGGATTTAGAGTTCCAAATTCATCTATCTATATAGGAAAAAACAGAGTGAAACCTAAATATAAAAACTGGTACTGTAGACGCACGCTTCCACCTAGAAGAACCAAATTTGGTGAGCCAAGTTGGACTTGTGTACTGATCATTACCACCAAGTATCATCAAGATTGGGTGAAAAAATATTTGCTGGTATTTCGGAAACTCGTTATTTCTTAGAAGCTTGGCAACCCCTCTCAATGAAAGTGCTTTTCCACAGTCTGTTCATAGGGCTACTTGAAGAGGAAACAAACCATAGAGACAAAACTGAGAACTGCTTTATTTTGTCAAGTTTCAAAGAGCTACTACAAATAATGTTGGATTTAGAGTTCCAAATTCATCTATCTATATAGGAGAGAACAGAATGAAACCTAAATATAAAAACTACTACTGTAGAGGAACGCTTCAAACTATAAGTACAAAATTTGGTGAGCCAGTGGGATTTGTGTACTTATCATTACCACCACGTATCATAAAGATTGGTGAAAAAATATTTGCTGGTATTTCGGAAACTCGTTATTTCTTAGAAGCTTGGCAACCCCTCTCAATGAAAGTGCTTTTCCACAGTCTGTTCATAGGGCTCCTTGAAGAGGAAACAAACCATAGAGACAAAACTGAGAACTGCTTTATTTTGTCAAGTTTCAAAGAGCTACTACAAATCATGTTGGATTTAGAGTTCCAAATTCATCTATCTATATAGGAGAGAACAGAATGAAACCTAAATATAAAAACTACTACTGTAGAGGAACGCTTCAAACTATAAGTACAAAATTTGGTGAGCCAGTGGGATTGTGTACTGATCATTACCACCAAGTATCATCAAGATTGGGTGAAAAAATATTTGCTGGTATTTCGGAAACTCGTAATTTCTGGAATCTTGGCAAACCCTTTCAATGAAAGTGCTTTTCCACAGTCTCGGCTTAGGGCTACCTGAAGAGGAAACAAACCATAGAGACAAAACTGAGAACTACTTTTTTTGTAAAGTTTCAACGTGCTACTACAAACCAAGTAGGATTTAGAGTTCCAAATTCATCTATCTATATAGGAGAGAACAGAGGGAAACAGAAATATAAAACCTGCTACTCTAGACGAAAGCTTCAACCTAGAAGAACACAATTTGGTGAGCCAAGTGGGATTTGTGTACTGATCATTACCACCACGTATCATCAAAATTGGGTGAAAAAATATTTGCTGGTATTTCGGAAACTCGTTATTTCTTAGAAGCTTGGCAACCCCTCTCAATGAAAGTGCTTTTCCACAGTCTGTGCCTAGGGCTTCTGAAGCGGAAACAAACCATAGAGAGAAAACTGAGAACTCCTATATTTTGTCAAGTTTCAAAGAGCTACTACAAACCATGTTGGAGTTAGAGATCCAAATTCATCTATCTATATTGGAGAGAACAGAGTGAAACCTAAAAATAAAAACTGCTACTGTAAATGAACGCTTCAACCTAGAAGAACAAAATTTGGTGAGCCAAGTGGGACTTCTGTACTGATCATTACCACCAAGTATCATGAAGATTGGGTGAAAAATATTTATTGGTATTTCGGAAACTCGTTATTTCTTTGAAGCTTGGCAACCCTCTCAATAAAGTGCTTTTCCAAAGTCTGTGCCTAGGGCTAATTGAAGAGGATACAAACCATAGAGACAAAACTGAGAACTGCTTTATTTTGTCAAGTTTCAAAGAGCTACTACAACCATTTTGGATTTAGAGTTCCAAATTCATCTATCTATATAGGAGAGAACAGAGGGAAACCTACATATAAAAACTGCTAATGTAGACGAACGCTTCAACCTAGAAAAACACAATTTGGTGAGCCAAGTGGGATTTGTGTACTGATCATTACCACCACGTATCATCAAGATTGGGTGAAAAAATATTTTCCGGTTATTTCTGAAACTGGTTATTTCTTAGAAGATTGGAAAACCCTTTCAATGAAAGTGCTTTTCCAATGTCTGTGCCTAGTTCTACTTGATAAGGAAACAAACCATAGAGGCAAATCTGAGAACTCCTGTATTTTGTCAAGTTTCAAAGAGCTACTACAAACCATGTCGGATTTAGAGTTCCAATTCATCTATCAATATAGGAAAGAACAGAGTGAAACCTAAAAATAAAAACTGCTACTCTAAACGAACGCTTCAACCTAGAAGAACAAAATTTGGTGAGCCAAATGAGATTTGTGTACTTGTCATTACCACCACGTATCATCCAGATTGGGTGAAAAAATATTTGCTGATATTTCGGAAACTCGTAATTTCTTGGAAGCTTGGCAAACCCTTTCAATGAAAGTGCTTTTCCACAGTCTCTGCTTAGGGCTACTTGAAGAGGAAACAAACCATAGAGACAAAACTAAGAACTACTTTTTTTGTAAAGTTTCAACGTGCTACTACAAACCAAGTTGGATTTAGAGTTCCAAATTCATCTATCTATGTAGGAGAGAACAGAGGGAACCCTAAATATAAAAACTGCTAGTTAGACGAAAGCTTCAACCTAGAAGAACACAATTTGGTGAGCCAAGTGGGATTTGTGTACTTGTCATTACCACCATGTATCATCAAGATTGGGTGAAAAAATATTTGCTGGTATTTCAGAAATTCGTAATTTCTTGGAAGCTTTGCAACCCCTTTCAATGAAAGTGCTTTCGCACAGTCTTTGCTTAGGGCTACTTGAAGAGGAACAAATCATAGAGACAAAACTGAGAACTACCTTTTTTTTCAAGTTTAAAAGAGCTACTACAAACCATGTTGGATTAAGAGTTCCAAATTCATCTATATATATGGGAGAGAACAGAGTGAAACCTAAAATATAAACTGCTACTTTAAACGAACGCTTCAAACTAGAAGAACAAATTTTTGTGAGCCAAGTGGGATTTGTGTACCCATCACTACCACCAAGTATCATCAAGATTGGGTGAGAAAATATTTGCTAGTGATTCGGAAACTCGTATTTTCTTGGAAGCTTGGCAACCCCTTTCAATGAATGTGGTTTTCTACATTCTGTGACTAGGGCTACTTGAAGAGGAAACAAACCATAGAGAAAAAATTCAGAACTACTTTATTTTGTCAAGTTTGAAAGAGCTACCACAAACCATGTTGGATTTAGAGTTCCAAATTCATCTATCTATATAAGAGAGAACAGAGTGAAACCTACATATAAAAACTGGTACTGTAGACGAACGTTTCAACCTAGAAGAACACAATTTGGTGAGCCAAGTGGGATTTGTGTACTGATCATTACCACCACGTATCATCAAGATTGGGTGAAAAAATATATGCTGGTATTTCGGAAACTCGTTATTTCTTAGAAGCTTGGCAACCCCTCTCAATGAAAGTGCTTTTCCACAGTCTGTGCCTAGGGCTTCTGAAGCGGAAACAAACCATAGAGACAAAACTGAGAACTCCTTTATTTTGTCAAGTTTCAAAGAGCTACTACAAACCATGTTTTAGTAAGAGATCAAAATTCATCTATCTATATAGGAGAGAACAGAGTGAAACCTAAAAATAAAAACTGCTACTGTAGACGAATGCTTTAACCTAGAAGAACAAAATTTGGTGAGCCAAGTGGGAATTGTGTACTGATCTTTACCAACAAGTATCATCAAGATTGGGTGAAAAATATTTTCTGGTATTTTGGAAACTCGTTATTTCTTAGAAGCTTGGCAACCAATTTCAATGAAAGTGCTTTTCCACATTCTCTGCTTAGGGCTACTTAAAGAGGAAACAAACCATAGAGACAAAACTGAGAGCTACTTTATTCTGTCAAGTTTCAAAGAGGTACTACAAACCATGTTGGATTTAGAGATCCAAATTCATCTATCTATATATAGAGGACAGAGTGAAACCTAAATATAAAAACTGCTACTGTAGACGAACGCTTCAACCTAGAAGAACACAATTTGGTGAGCCAAGTGGGATTTGTGTATTGATCATTACCACTACGTATAATCAACATTGGGTGAAAAAAAATTTGCTGGTATTTCGGAAACTGGTTATTTCTTAGAAGCTTGGCAACCCCTCTCAAAGAAAGTGCTTTTCCACAGTCTCTGCCAAGGGCTAATTGAAGAGGAAACAAACCATTCGGACAAAACTGAGAACTCCTTTATTTTGTCAAGTTTCAAAAGCTACTACAAACCATGTTGGATTTAGAGTTCCAAATTCATCTATGTATATAGGAGAGAACATAGTGAAACCTAAAAATAAAAACTGCTACTGTAAAGGAACGCTTCAACCTGGAAAAACAAAATTTGGTGAGACATGTGGGATTTGTGTACTGATCATTACCACCAAGTATCATGAAGATTGGGTGAAACAATATTTGCTGGTATTTCGGAAACTCGTTATTTCTTAGAAGCTTGGCAACCCCTCCCAATGAAAGTGCTTTTCCACAGTCTGGGCCTAGGGCTACTGGAACGGAAACAAACCATAGAGACAAAACTGAGAACTCCTTTATTTTGTCAAGCTTCAAAATGCTACTACAAACCATGTTGGATTTAGAGTTCCAAATTCATCTATCTATATAGGAGAGAACAGAGTGAAACCTAAAAATAAATACTGCTACTGTAAACGAACATTTCAACCTAGAAGAACAAAACTTGGTGAGCTAAGTGGGATTGTGTACTTGTCATTCCACCACGTATCATCAAGATTGGATGAAAAAATATTTGCTGGTATGTCGGAAACTCGTAATTTCTAGGAAGCTTGGCAACCAATTTCAATGAAAGTGCTTTTCCACAATCTCTGCTTAGAGCTACATGAAGAGGAAACAAACCATAGAGATAAAACTGAGAACTCCTTTATTTGTAAAGTTTCTAAGAGCTACTACAAACTATGTTGGATTTAGAGTTCCAAATTTCTCTATCTATATAGGAGAGAATAGAGGGAACCCTAAAAATAAAAACCGCTACTGTAAGCGAACGATTCAAACTGGAAGAAGAAAATTTGATGAGCCAAGTGGGATTTGTTTACTGATCATTACCACCAAGTATCATCAAGATTGGGTGAAAAAATATTTGCTGGTATTTCGTCAACTCGTTATTTCTTAGAAGCTTGACAACCCCTCTCAAAGAAAGTGCTTATACACAGTCTGTGCTAAGGGCTATTAAAGAGGAAACAAACCATAGATACAAAATTGAGAACTCTTTATTTTGTCAAGTTTCAAAAAGCTACAACAAACCATGTTTGATTTAGTGTTCCAAATTCATCTATCTATATAGGAGAGAACAGACGGAAAGCTAAAAATATAAACTGCTACTGTAAACGAAAGCTTCAAACTAGAAGAACAAAATTCGATGAGCCAAGTGGTATTTGGGTACCGATCATTACCACCAAGTATCATCAAGATTGGGTGAAAAAATATTTGCTGGTATTTCGGAAACTCGTTATTTCTTGGAAGCTTGGCAACCCCTTTCAATGAAAGTGCTTTTCCACAGTCTGTGCCTAGTGCTACTTGAAGAGGAAACAAACCATAGAGACAAAACTGAGAACTCCTTTATTTTGTCAACTTTCAAAGAGCTACTACAAACCATGTTGGATTTAGAGTTCCAAATTCATCTATCTATATAGGAGAGAACAGAGTGAAACCTAAATATAAAAACTGCTACTGTAGACGAACGCTTCAACCTAGAAGAACACATTTTGGTGAGCCAAGTGGGATTTGTAAACTCGTTACTTCTTAGAAGCTTGGAAACCCCTCTCAATGAAAGTGCTTTTCCACAGTCTCGGCTCAGGGCTAATTGAAGAGGAAACAAACCGTAGAGACAAAACTGACAACTACTTTTTTTGTAAAGTTTCAACGTGCTACTACAAACCAAGTAGGATTTAGAGTTCCAAATTCATCTATCTATATATGAGAGACCAGAGGGTAACCTAAATATAAAAACTGCTACTCTAGACGAAAGTTTCAACCTAGAAGAATACAATTTGATGAGCCAAGTGGGACTTGTGTACTGATCATTACCACCACGTATCATCAAGATTAGGTGAAAAAATATTTGCTGGTATTTCGGAAACTCGTTATTTCTTAGAAGCTTGGCAACCCCTCTCAATGAAAGTGCTTTTCCACAGTCTGTGCCTAGGGCTTCTGGAAGGGGAAACAAACCATAGAGACAAAACTGAGAACTCTTTTATTTTATCAAGTTTCAAAGAGCTACTACAAACCATGTTGGATTTAGAGTTCCAAATTCATCTATCTATATAGGAGAGAACAGAGTGAAACCTAAAAATAAAAACTGCTACTGTAAACGAACGCTTCACCCTAGAAGAACAAAATTTGGTGAGCCAAGTGGGATTTGTGTACTTGTCATTACCACCACGTATCATCAAGTGTGGGTGAAAAAATATTTGCCTGTATTTCTGAAACCCGTTATTTCTTAGAAGCTTGGCATCCCCTCTCAATGAAAGTGCTTTTCCACAGTCTGTGGCTAGGGCTTCTTGAAGAGGAAACATATCATAGAGACACAACTGAGAACTACTTTATTTTGTCAAGTTTCATAGAGCTACTACAAACCATGATGGATTTAGAGTTCCAAATTCATCTATCTATATAAGAGAGTACAGAGTGAAACCTACATATAAAAACTGCTACTGTAGACGAACGCTTCAACCTAGAAGAACACATTTTGGTGAGCCAAGTGGGATTTGTGTACTGATCATTACCACCACGTATCGTCCAGATTGGGTGAAAAAATATTTGCTGGTATTTCGAAAACTCATTATTTCTTAGAAGCTTGGCAACCCCTCTCAATGAAAGTGCTTTTCCACAGTCTGTGCCTAGGGCTTCTTGAAGAGGAAACAAACCATAGAGACAAAATTGAGAACTCCTTTATTTTGTCAAGTTTAAAAGAGCTACCACAAACCATGTTGGATTTAGAGTTCCAAATTCATCTATCTAGACAGGAGAGAACGGAGGGAAACTTAAATATAAAAACTGCTACTTTAGACGAACGCTTAAACCTTGAAGAACCAAATTTGGTGAGCCAAGTGGGATTTTTGTACTGATCATTACCACGAAGTATCAACAAGATTGGGTGAAAAAATATTTGCTGGTATTGCGGAAACTCGTTATTTCTTAGAAGGTTGGCAAATCCTCTCAATGAAAGTGCTTTTCCACATTCTGTGCCTAGGGCTACTTGAAGAGGAAAGAAACCGTAGAGACAAAACTGAGAACTACTTTATTTTGTCAAGTTTCAAAGAGCTACTACAAACCATGTTGGATTTAGAGTTCCAAATTCATCTATCTATATATAGAGAACAGAGTGAAACCTAAATATTAAAACTGCTACTGTAGACGAACGCTTCAACCTAGAAGAACACAATTAGGTGAGCCAAGTGGGATTTGTGTACTGATCATTACCACTACGTATCATCAAGATTGGGTGAAATAATATTTGCTGGTATTTCAGAAACTCTTTACTTCTTAGAAGCTTGGCAACCCCTCTCAATGAAAGTGCTTTTCCACAGTCTGTACCAAGGGCTAATTGAAGAGTAAACAAACCATAGAGAAAAAACTGAGAACTACTTTTTTTGTAATGTTTCAAAGAGCTACTACAAACCATATTGTATTTAGAGTTCCAAATTCATCTATCTGTATAGGACAGAACAGAGAAAACCCTAAAAATAAAAACTGCTAATATAAACGAATGCTTGAACCTAGCAGAACAAAATTTGGTGAGCCAAGTGAGATTTCTGTACTTGTTATTACCACCATGTATCATCCAGATTGGGTGAAAAAATATTTGGTGGTATTTCGGAAACTCGTAATTTCTTGGAAGCTTGGTAACCCCTTTCAATGAAAGTGCTTTTCCACAGTCTCTGCTTAGGGCTACTTGAAGAGGAAACAAACTATAGAGACAAAACTAAGAACTACATTTTTTGTAAAGTTTCAACGTGCTACTACAAACCAAGTTGGATTTAGAGTTCCAAATTCATCTATCTATGTAGGAGAGAACAGAGGGAAACCTAAATATAAAAACTGCTAGTGTAGACGAAAGCTTCAACCTAGAAGAACACAATTTGGTGAGAAACGTGAGATTTCTGTACTTGTTATTACCACCATGTATCATCCAGATTGGGTGAAAAAATATTTGCTGGTATTTCGGAAACTCGTAATTTCTTGGAAGCTTGGCAACCCCTTTCAATGAAAGTGCTTTTCCACAGTCTCTGCTTAGGGCTACTTGAAGAGGAAACAAACTATAGAGACAAAACTAAGAACTACTTTTTTTGTAAATTTCAACGTGCTACTACCAACCAAGTTGGATTTAGAGTTCCAAATTCATCTATCTATGTAGGAGAGAACAGAGGGAAACCTAAATATAAAAACTGCTAGTGTAGACGAAAGCTTCAACCTAGAAGAACACAATTTGGTGAGCCAAGTGGGATTTGTGAACTGATCATTACCACCACGTATCATCAAGATTGGGTGAAAAAATATTTGCTGGTATTTCGGAAACTCGTTATTTCTTAGAAGCTTGGCAACCCCTCTCAATGAAAGTGCTTTTCCACAGTCTGTGCCAAGGGCTAATTGAAGAGGAAACAAACCATACGGACAAAACTGAGAACTCCTTTATTTTGTCAAGTTTCAAAGACCTACTACAAACCATGTTGGATTTAGAGTTCCAAATTCATCTATCTATATAGGAGAGAACAGAGTAAAACCTAAAAATAAAAACTGCTACTATAAACGAATGCTTCAACCTAGCAGAACAAAATTTGGTGAGCCAAGTGGGATTTGTGTACTGATCATTACCACCACGTATCATCAAGTTTGGCTGAAAAAATATTTGCTGATATTTCGGAAAATCGTAATTTCTTGGAAGCTTGGCAACCCCTTTCAATGAAAGTGCTTTTCCACACTCTCTGCTTGGGGCTACTTGAAGAGGAAACCAATGGTAGAGACAAAACTGCGAACCATTATTTTTGGTCAAGTTTCAAAGTGTTACTACAAACCATGTTGGATTTAGAGTTCCAAATTCATCTATCTATATAGGAGAGAACAGGGGGAAACCTAAAAATATAAACTGCTAGTGTAAAGGAACACTTCAAACTAGAAGAACAAAATTTGGTGAGAAAGTGGGATTTGTGTACTTGTCTTTACCACCACGTATCATCAAGATTGGGTGAAAAAATTTTTGCTGGTATTTCGGAAACTCGTTACTTCTTGGAAGCTTGGCAACCATTTTCAATGAAAGTTCTTCTAAACAGTCTGTGCCTAGGGCTACTAGAAGAGGAAACAAACCATAGACAGAAAACTGAGAACTCCTTTATTTTGTCAAGTTTCAAAGAGCTACTACAAAACATGTTGGATTTAGCGTTCCAAATTCATCTATGTATATAGGAGAGAACAGAGGAAAACCTAAATATAAAAACTGCTACTGTAGACGAACGCTTCATCCTAAAAGAACACAATTTGGTGAGCCAAGAGGGATTTGTGTACTGATCATTACGACCACGTTTCTTCAAGATTGGGTAAAAAATATTTGCTGGTATTTCGGAAACTCGTTATTTCTTTGAAGCTTGCCAACCCCTCTCAATGAGCGAGATTTTCCACATTCTGTGCATAGGGATACTTGAATAGGAAACAAACCATAAAGACAAAACTGAGAACTCCTTTATTTTGTCAAGTTTCAAAGAGCTACTACAAAACATGTTGGATTTAGAGTTCCAAATTCATCTACCTATATAGGAGAGAACAGAGGGAAAGCTAAATATAGGAGAGAACAGAGGGAAACCTAAATATAAAAACTGCTACTGTAGGCGAACGATTCAACCTAGAAGAACAAAATTTGGTGAGCCAAGTGGGATTTATGTACTGATCATTACCACCAAGTATCATCAAGATTGGGTGAAAAATATTTGCTGGTAATTCGGAAAATCGTTATTTCTTAGAAGCTTGGCATCCCCTCTCAATGAAAGTGCTTTCCACAGTCTGTGCCTAAGGCTACTTGAAGAGGAAACAAACCATAGAGACAAAACTGAGAACTCCTTTATTTTGTCAAGTTTCAAAGAGCTACTACAAACCATGTTGGATTTAGAGTTCCAAATTCATCTATCTATATGAGAGAACAGAGTGAAACCTAAATATAAAAACTGCTACTGTAGACGAACGCTTCTTCCTAGAAGAACACAATTTGGTGAGCCAAGTGGGATGTGTGTACTGATGATTACCACCACGTATCATCAAGATTGGCTGAAGAAATATTTGCTGATATTTCGGAAAATCGTAATTTCTTGGAAGCTTGGCAACCCCTTTCAATGAATGTGCTTTTCCACAGTCACTGCTTAGGGCTACTTGAAGAGGAAACAAATGGTAGAGACAAAACTGAGAACTATTATTTTTTGTCAAGTTTCAAAGAGCTACTACAAACCATGTTGGATTTAGAGTTCCAAATTCATCTATCTATATAGGAGAGAACAGAGGAAAACCTAAAAATATAAACTGCTAGTGTAAACGAACACTTCAAACTAGAAGAACAAAATTTGGTGAGAAAGTGGGATTTGTGTACTTGTCTTTACCACCACGTATCATCAAGATTGGGTGAAAAAATTTTTGCTGGTATTTCGGAAACTCGTTATTTCTTGGAAGCTTGGCAACCCTTTTCGATGAAAGTTCTTCTCCACAGTCTGTGCCTAGTGCTACTAGAAGAGGAAAAAACCATAGAGATAAAACTGAGAACTCCTTTATTTTGTCAAGTTTCAAAGAGCTACTACAAAACATGTTGGATTTAGAGTTCCAAATTCATCTATGTATATAGGAGAGAACAGAGGAAAACCTAAATATAAAAACTGCTACTGTAGACGAAAGCTTCATCCTAGAAGAACATAATTTGGTGAGCCAAGTGGGATTTGTGTACTGATCATTACCACCACGTTTCTTTAAGATTGGTTAAAAAATATTTGCTGGTATTTCGGAAACTCGTTATTTCTTAGAAGCTTGCCAACCCCTCTCAATCAAAGTGCTTTTAAACAGTCTGTGCCTAGGGCTACTTGAAGAGGAAACAAACCATAGAGACAAAACTGAGAACTCTTTATTTTGTCAAGTTTCAAAAAGCTACTACAAACCATGTGGGACTTACAGTTCCAAATTCATCTATCTATATAGGAGAGAACAGAGAAAAACCTAAATATAAAAACTGCTACTGTAGACGAACGCTTCAACATAGAAGAACAAAATTTGGTGAGCCAAGTGGGATTTTTGTACTGATCATTACCGCCAAGTATCACCAAGATTGGGTGAAAAAATAGTTGCTGATATTTCGGAAACTCATTATTTTTTAGAAGCTTGGCAACCCCTCTCAATGAAAGTGCTTTTCCACAGTCTGTGCCTAAAGCTTCTTGAAGAGGTAACAAACCATAGAGACAAAACTGAGAACTCCTTTATTTTGTCAAGTTTAAAAGAGCTACTAGAAACCATGTTGGATTTAGAGTTCCAAATTCATCTATCTATATAGGAGAGAACAGAGGGAAACCTAAGTATAAAAACTGCTACTGCAGACGAACGCTTCAACATAGAAGAACAAAATTTGGTTAGCCTAGTGGGATTTGTGTACTGATCATTACCACCAAGTATCATCAAGATTGGGTGAAAAGTATTTGTTGGTATTTCGGAAAATTGTTATTTCTTAGAAGCTTGGCAACCCCTCTCAATGAAAGTGCTTTTCCACAGTCTGTGCCTAGGGCTACTTGAAGAGGAAACAAACCATAGAGACAAAACTGAGAACTCCTTTATTTTGTCAAGTTTCAAAGAGCTACTACAAACCATGTTGGATTTAGAGTTCTAAATTCATCTATCTATATGAGAGAACAGAGGAAATCCTAAATATAAATACTGCTACTGTAGACGAACGCTTCTTCCTAGAAGAACACAATTTGGTGAGCCAAGTGGGATTTGTGTACTAATAATTACCACCACGTATCATCAAGATTGGGTGAAAAAATATTTGCTGGTATTTCGGAAACTCGTATTTCTTAGAAGCTTTGCAACCCTTCTCAATGAAAGTGCTTTTCCACAGTCTCTGCTTCGGGCTACTTGAAGAGGAAACAAATGGTAGAGACAAAACTGAGAACTACTTTTTTTGTCAAGTTTCATAGACCTACTACAAACCATGTTGGATTTAGAGTTCCAAATTCATCTATCTATATAGGAGAGAACAGAGGGAAACCTAAAAATATAAACTGCTGGTGTAAACGAACACTTCAAACTAGAAGAACAAAATTTGGTGAGCCAAGTGGGACTTGTGTACTTGTCTTTTCCACCACGTATCATCCAGATTGTGTGAAAAAAATATTTGCTGGTATTTCAGAAACTCTTAATTTCTTGGAAGCTTTGCAAACCCTTTCAACGAAAGTGCTTTCCCACAGTCTCTGCTTAGGGCTACTAGAAGAGGAAACAAACCATAGAGACAAAACTGAGAACTACTTTTTTTTGTCAATTTTCAATGAGCTAACACAAACCATGTTGGATTTAGAGTAATAAATTCATCTATCTATATAGGAGAGAACAGAGGGAAACCTAAATATAAAAACTGGTACTGTAGACGAACGCTTCAACCAAGAAGAACAAAATTTGGTGAGCTAAGTGGGATTTGTGTACTGATCATTACCAACAAGTATCATAAAGTTTGGGTGAAGAAATATTTGCTGGTATTTCGGAAAGTCTTTATTTCTTAGAAGCTTGGCAATCCCTCTCAATGAAAGTGCTTTTCCACAGTCTGTGCCTAGGGCTACTTGAAGAGGAAACAAACCATAGAGACAAAACTGAGAAGTCCTTTATTTTGTCACGTTTCAAAGAGCTACTGCAAACCATGTTGTATTTAGAGTTCCATTACATCTATCTAAAAAGGAGAGAACAGAGGGAATCCTAAATAAAAAAAACTGCTACTGTAGAACAACGCTTCAACCTAAAGAAATAAATTTGGTGAGCCAAGTGTGATTTTTGTACTGATCTTTACCACCAGGTATCATCAAGATGGGTGAAAAAATATTTGCTGGTATTTCGGAAACTCGTTATTTCTTAGAAGCTTGGCAACCCCTCTCAATGAAAGTGCTTTTTTACAGTCTGTGCCTAGGGCTACTTGAAGAGGAAACAAACCATAGAGACAAAACTGACAACTCCATTATTTTGTCAAGTGTCAAATAGCTACTACAAAACATGTTGGATTTAGAGTTCCAAATGCATCTATCTATATAGCATAGAACAGAGAAAAACCTAAATATAAAAACTGCTACTGTAGGTGAACGCTTCAACCTAGAAGACCAAAATTTGGTGAACCAAGTGGGATTTGTGTACTGATCATTACCACCAATTATCATCAAGATTGGGTGCAAAAATATTTGCTGGTATTTCGGAAACTTGTTATTATAGAAGCTTGGCAACCCCTCTCAATGAAAGTGCTTTTCCACAGTCTGTGCCTAGTACTACATGAAGAGGAAACAAACCATGGAGACAAAACTGAGAACTCCTTTATTTTGTCAAGTTTCAAAGAGCTAATACAATCCATGTTGGATTTAGAGTTCCAAATTTATCTATCTATATAGGAGACAACAGAGGGAAACCTAAATATAAAAACTGCTACTGTAGACGAACGCTTCAACCTAGAAGAACAAAATTATGTGAGCCATGTGGGATTTGTGTACTGATCATTACCACCAAGTATCATCAAGATTGGGTGAAAAGTATTTGTTGGTATTTCGGAAAATTGTTATTTCTTAGAAGCTTGGCAACCCCTCTCAATGAAAGTGCTTTTCCACAGTCTGTGCCTAGGGCTACTTGAAGAGGAAACAAACCATAGAGACAAAACTGAGAACTCCTTTATTTTGTCAAGTTTCAAAGAGCTACTACAAACCATGTTGGATTTAGAGTTCTAAATTCATCTATCTATATGAGAGAACAGAGGAAATCCTAAATATAAATACTGCTACTGTAGACGAACGCTTCTTCCTAGAAGAACACAATTTGGTGAGCCAAGTGGGATTTGTGTACTAATAATTACCACCACGTATCATCAAGATTGGGTGAAAAAATATTTGCTGGTATTTCGGAAACTCGTATTTCTTAGAAGCTTTGCAACCCTTCTCAATGAAAGTGCTTTTCCACAGTCTCTGCTTCGGGCTACTTGAAGAGGAAACAAATGGTAGAGACAAAACTGAGAACTACTTTTTTTGTCAAGTTTCATAGACCTACTACAAACCATGTTGGATTTAGAGTTCCAAATTCATCTATCTATATAGGAGAGAACAGAGGGAAACCTAAAAATATAAACTGCTGGTGTAAACGAACACTTCAAACTAGAAGAACAAAATTTGGTGAGCCAAGTGGGACTTGTGTACTTGTCTTTTCCACCACGTATCATCCAGATTGTGTGAAAAAAATATTTGCTGGTATTTCAGAAACTCTTAATTTCTTGGAAGCTTTGCAAACCCTTTCAACGAAAGTGCTTTCCCACAGTCTCTGCTTAGGGCTACTAGAAGAGGAAACAAACCATAGAGACAAAACTGAGAACTACTTTTTTTTGTCAATTTTCAATGAGCTAACACAAACCATGTTGGATTTAGAGTAATAAATTCATCTATCTATATAGGAGAGAACAGAGGGAAACCTAAATATAAAAACTGGTACTGTAGACGAACGCTTCAACCAAGAAGAACAAAATTTGGTGAGCTAAGTGGGATTTGTGTACTGATCATTACCAACAAGTATCATAAAGTTTGGGTGAAGAAATATTTGCTGGTATTTCGGAAAGTCTTTATTTCTTAGAAGCTTGGCAATCCCTCTCAATGAAAGTGCTTTTCCACAGTCTGTGCCTAGGGCTACTTGAAGAGGAAACAAACCATAGAGACAAAACTGAGAAGTCCTTTATTTTGTCACGTTTCAAAGAGCTACTGCAAACCATGTTGTATTTAGAGTTCCATTACATCTATCTAAAAAGGAGAGAACAGAGGGAATCCTAAATAAAAAAAACTGCTACTGTAGAACAACGCTTCAACCTAAAGAAATAAATTTGGTGAGCCAAGTGTGATTTTTGTACTGATCTTTACCACCAGGTATCATCAAGATGGGTGAAAAAATATTTGCTGGTATTTCGGAAACTCGTTATTTCTTAGAAGCTTGGCAACCCCTCTCAATGAAAGTGCTTTTTTACAGTCTGTGCCTAGGGCTACTTGAAGAGGAAACAAACCATAGAGACAAAACTGACAACTCCATTATTTTGTCAAGTGTCAAATAGCTACTACAAAACATGTTGGATTTAGAGTTCCAAATTCATCTATCTATATAGCATAGAACAGAGAAAAACCTAAATATAAAAACTGCTACTGTAGGTGAACGCTTCAACCTAGAAGACCAAAATTTGGTGAACCAAGTGGGATTTGTGTACTGATCATTACCACCAATTATCATCAAGATTGGGTGCAAAAATATTTGCTGGTATTTCGGAAACTTGTTATTATAGAAGCTTGGCAACCCCTCTCAATGAAAGTGCTTTTCCACAGTCTGTGCCTAGTACTACATGAAGAGGAAACAAACCATGGAGACAAAACTGAGAACTCCTTTATTTTGTCAAGTTTCAAAGAGCTAATACAATCCATGTTGGATTTAGAGTTCCAAATTTATCTATCTATATAGGAGACAACAGAGGGAAACCTAAATATAAAAACTGCTACTGTAGACGAACGCTTCAACCTAGAAGAACAAAATTATGTGAGCCATGTGGGATTTGTGTACTGATCATTACCACCAAGTATCATCAAGATTGGGTGAAAAAATATTTGCTGGTATTTCGGAAACTCGTTACTTCTTAGAAGCTTGGCAACTCCTCTCAATCAAAGTGCTTTTCCACAGTCTGTGCCTAGGGCTACTTGAAGAGGAAACAAACCACAGAGACAAAAATGAGAACTACATTATTTTGTCAAGTTTCAAAAAGCTACTACAAACCATGTTGGATTTACAGTTCAAAATTCATCTATCTATATAGGAGAGAACCGAATGAAACCTAAATATAAAAACTGCTACTGTAGACGAACGCTTCAACATAGAAGAACAAAATTTGGTGAGCCTGGTGGGATTTGTGTACTAATCATTTCAACCAAGTATTCTCAGGATTGGGTGAAAAATATTTGATGGTATTTCGGAAAATTTTTATTTTGTAGAAGCATGGAAACCCCTCTCAATTAAAGTGCTTTTCCACAGTCTCTCCTAGGGCTACTTGAAGAGGAAACAAACCATAGAGACAAAACTGAGAACTCCTTTATTCTGTCAAGTATCAAAGAGCTACTACAAACCATGTTTTATTTAGTGTTCCAAATTATTCTATCTGTATAAGAGAGAACAGAGGGAAACCTAAGTATAAAAACTGCTACTGTAGGCGAACGATTCAACCTAGAAGAACAAAATTTGGTGAGCCAAGTGGGATTTTTATACCGATCATTACCACCAAGTATCATCAAGATTGGGTGAAAAAATATTTGCTGGTATTTCGGAAACTCGTTATTTCTTAGAAGCTTTGCAACCCTTCTCAATGAAAGTGCTCTTCCACAGTCTGTGCCTAGGGCTACTTGAAGAGGAAACTAGCATAGAGATAAAACTGATAACTCCTTTATTTTGTCAAGTTTCAAAGAGCTACTACAAACCATGTTGGACTTACAGTTCCAAATTCATCTATCTATATTGGAGAGAACAGAGGGAAACCTAAATATAAAAACTGCTACTGTAGAAGAACGCTTCAACATAGAAGAACAAAATTTGGTGAGCCTAGTGGGATTTATGTACTGATCATTACCACCAAGTATCATCAAGTTTGGGTGAAAAATATTTGCTGGTATTTCGGAAAATCGTTATTTCTTAGAAGCTTGGCAACCCCTCTCAATGAAAGTGCTTTCCACAGTCTGTGCCTAAGGCTACTTGAAGAGGAAACAAACCATAGAGACAAAACTGAGAACTCCTTTATTTTGTCAAGTTTCAAAGAGCTACTACAAACCATGTTGGATTTAGAGTTCCAAATTCATCCATCTATATGAGAGAACAGAGTGAAACCTAAATATAAAAACTGCTACTGTAGACGAACGCTTCTTCCTAGAAGAACACAATTTGGTGAGCCAAGTGGGATGTGTGTACTGATGATTACCACCACGTATCATCAAGATTGGCTGAAGAAATATTTGCTGATATTTCGGAAAATCGTAATTTCTTGGAAGCTTGGCAACCCCTTTCAATGAATGTGCTTTTCCACAGTCACTGCTTAGGGCTACTTGAAGAGGAAACAAATGGTAGAGACAAAACTGAGAACTATTATTTTTTGTCAAGTTTCAAAGAGCTACTACAAACCATGTTGGATTTAGAGTTCCAAATTCATCTATCTATATAGGAGAGAACAGAGGGAAACCTAAAAATATAAACTGCTAGTGTAAACGAACACTTCAAACTAGAAGAACAAAATTTGGTGAGAAAGTGGGATTTGTGTACTTGTCTTTACCACCACGTATCATCAAGATTGGGTGAAAAAATTTTTGCTGGTATTTCGGAAACTCGTTATTTCTTGGAAGCTTGGCAACCCTTTTCGATGAAAGTTCTTCTCCACAGTCTGTGCCTAGTGCTACTAGAAGAGGAAAAAACCATAGAGACAAAACTGAGAACTCCTTTATTTTGTCAAGTTTCAAAGAGCTACTACAAAACATGTTGGATTTAGAGTTCCAAATTCATCTATGTATATAGGAGAGAACAGAGGAAAACCTAAATATAAAAACTGCTACTGTAGGCGAAAGCTTCATCCTAGAAGAACATAATTTGGTGAGCCAAGTGGGATTTGTGTACTGATCATTACCACCACGTTTCTTTAAGATTAGTTAAAAAATATTTGCTGGTATTTCGGAAACTCGTTATTTCTTAGAAGCTTGCCAACCCCTCTCAATCAAAGTGCTTTTCCACAGTCTGTGCCTAGGGCTACTTGAAGAGGAAACAAACCATAGAGACAAAACTGAGAACTCTTTATTTTGTCAAGTTTCAAAAAGCTACTACAAACCATGTGGGACTTACAGTTCCAAATTCATCTATCTATATAGGAGAGAACAGAGGAAAACCTAAATATAAAAACTGCTACTGTAGACGAACGCTTCAACATAGAAGAACAAAATTTGGTGAGCCAAGTGGGATTTTTGTACTGATCATTACCGCCAAGTATCACCAAGATTGGGTGAAAAAATAGTTGCTGATAATTCGGAAACTCATTATTTTTTAGAAGCTTGGCAACCCCTCTCAATGAAAGTGCTTTTCCACAGTCTGTGCCTAAAGCTTCTTGAAGAGGTAACAAACCATAGAGACAAAACTGAGAACTCCTTTATTTTGTCAAGTTTAAAAGAGCTACTACAAACCATGTTGGATTTAGAGTTCCAAATTCATCTATCTATATAGGAGAGAACAGAGGGAAACCTAAGTATAAAAACTGCTACTGCAGACGAACGCTTCAACATAGAAGAACAAAATTTGGTGAGCCTAGTGGGATTTGTGTACTGATCATTACCACCAAGTATCATCAAGATTGGGTGAAAAGTATTTGTTGGTATTTCGGAAAATTGTTATTTCTTAGAAGCTTGGCAACCCCTCTCAATGAAAGTGCTTTTCCACAGTCTGTGCCTAGGGCTACTTGAAGAGGAAACAAACCATAGAGACAAAACTGAGAACTCCTTTATTTTGTCTAGTTTCAATGAGCTACTACAAACCATGTTGAATTTACAGTTCCAAATTCATCTATCTATATAGGAGAGAACAGAGGGAAACCTAAAAATATAAACTGCTAGTGTAAACGAACACTTCAAACTAGAAGAACAAAATTTGGTGAGAAAGTGAGTTTTGTGTACTTGTCTTTACCACCACGTATCATCAAGATTGGGTGAAAAAATTTTTGCTGGTATTTCGGAAACTCGTTATTTCTTGGAAGCTTGGCAACCCTTTTCGATGAAAGTTCTTCTCCACAGTCTGTTTTTAGTGCTACTAGAAGAGGAAAAAACCATAGAGATAAAACTGAGAACTCCTTTATTTTGTCAAGTTTCAAAGAGCTACTACAAAACATGTTGGATTTAGAGTTCCAAATTCATCTATGTATATAGGAGAGAACAGAGGAAAACCTAAATATAAAAACTGCTACTGTAGACGAAAGCTTCATCCTAGAAGAACATAATTTGTTGAGCCAAGTGGGATTTGTGTACTGATCATTACCACCACGTTTCTTTAAGATTGGTTAAAAAATATTTGCTGGTATTTCGGAAACTCGTTATTTCTTAGAAGCTTGCCAACCCCTCTCAATCAAAGTGCTTTTCCACAGTCTGTGCCAAGGGCTAATTGAAGAGGAAACAAACCATAGAGACAAAACTGAGAACTACTTTTTTTGTAATGTTTCAAAGAGCCACTACAAACCATGTTGTATTTAGAGTTCCAAATTCATCTATCTATATAGGAGAGAACAGAGAAAAACCTAAAAATAAAAACTGCTACTATAAACGAATGCTTGAACCTAGCAGAACAAAATTTGGTGAGCCAAGTGAGATTTCTGTACTTGTTATTACCACCATGTATCATCCAGATTGGGTGAAAAAATATTTGCTGGTATTTCGGAAACTCGTAATTTCTTGGAAGTTTGGCAACCCCTTTCAATGAAAGTGCTTTTCCACAGTCTCTGCTTAGGGCTACTTGAAGAGGAAACAAACCATAGAGACAAAACTGAGAACTCCTTTATTTTGTCAAGTTTCAAAGAGCTACTACAAACCATGTTGGATTTAGAGTTCCAAATTCATCTATCTATGTAGGAGAGAACAGAGGGACACCTAAATATAAAAACTGCTAGTGTAGACGAAAGCTTCAACCTAGAAGAACACAATTTGGTGAGCCAAGTGGGATTTGTGTACTGATCATTACCACCAGGTATCATCAAGATTGGGTGAATAAATATTTGCTGGTATTTCGGAAACTTGTTATTTCTTAGAAGCTTGGCAACCCCTCTCAATGAAAGTGCTTTTCCACAGTCTGTGCCTAGGGCTACATGAAGAGAAAACAAACCATAGAGACAAAACTGAGAACTCCTTTATTTTGTCAAGTTTCAAAGAGCTACTACAAACCATGTTGGATTTAGAGTTCCAAATCCATCTATCTATATAGGAGAGAACAGAGTAAATCCTAAAAATAAAAACTGCTACTATAAAAAAACGCTTCAACCTAGCAGAACAAAATTTGGTGAGCCAAGTGAGATTTGTGTACTTTTCAATACCACCACGTATCAACAAGATTGGGTGAAAAAATATTTGCTGGTATTTCGGAAACTCGTTATTTCTTAGAAGCTTGACAACCCCTCTAAATGAAAGTGCTTTTCCACAGTCTGTGCCTAGCACTTCTTGAAGCGGAAACAAACCATTGTGACAAAACTGAGAACTCCTTTATTTTGTCAAGTTTCAAAGAGCTACTACAAACCATGTTCGATTTAGAGTTCCAAATTCATCCATCTATATAGGAGAGAACAGAGTGAAACCTAAAATAAAAACTGCTACTGTAAACGAACGCTTCACCCTAGAAGAACAAAATTTGGTGAGCCAAGTGGGATTTGTGTACTGGTCATTACCACCGTGTATCATCAAGATTGGGTGAAAAAATATTTGCTGGTATTTCAGAAATTCGTAATTTCTTGGAAGCTTTGCAACCCCTTTCAATGAAAGTGCTTTCGCACAGTCTTTGCTTAGGGCTACTTGAAGAGGAAACAAATCATAGAGACAAAACTGAGAACTACTTTTTTTTCAAATTTAAAAGAGCTACTGCAAACCATGTTGGATTAAGAGTTCCAAATTCATCTATATATATGGGAGAGAACAGAGTGAAACCTAAAAATATAAACTGCTACTGTAAACGAACGCTTCAAACTAGAAGAACAAAATTTGGTGAGCCAAGTGGGATTTGTGTACCCATCACTACCACCAAGTATCATCAAGATTGGGTGAGAAAATATTTGCTAGTGTTTCGGAAACTCGTATTTTCTTGGAAGCTTGGCAACCCCTTTCAATGAATGTGGTTTTCTACATTCTGTGACTAGGGCTACTTGAAGAGGAAACAAACCAGAGAGAAAAAATTCAGAACTACTTTATTTTGTCAAGTTTGAAAGAGCTACCACAAACCATGTTGGATTTAGAGCTCCAAATTTATCTATCTATATAAGAGAGAACAGAGTGAAACCTACATATAAAAACTGGTACTGTAGACGAACGTTTCAACCTAGAAGAACACAATTTGCTGAGCCAAGTGGGATTTGTGTACTGATCATTTCCACCACGTATCAACAAGATTGGGTGAAAAAATATTTGCGGGTATTTCGGAAACTCGTTATTTCTTAGAAGCTTGGCAACCCCTCTCAATGAAAGTACTTTTCCACAGTCTGTGACAAGGGCTATTTGAAGAGGAAACAAACCATAGAGACAAAATTGAGAACTACTTTTTTTGTCAAGTTTGAAAGAGCTACTACAAACCATTTTGGATTTAGAGTTCCAAATTCATCTATCTATACAGGAGAGAACAGAGGGAAACCTAAATTAAAATCTGCTACTTTAGACGAACCCTTCAAACAAGAAGAACCAAATTTGGTTAGCCAAGTTTAATTTGTGTACTGATCATTACCATCAAGTATCCTCAAGACTGGGTGAAAAAATATATGCAGGTATTTCAGGAACTCGTTATTTCTTAGAAGCTTGGCAACCCCTCTCAATGAAAGTGCTTTTCCACAGTCTCTGCCTAGGGCTACTTGAAGAGGAAACAAACCATTGAGACAAAACTGAGAGCTCCTATATTTTGTCAAGATTCAAAGAGCTACTACAAACCATGTTTGATATAGAGTTCCAAATTCATCTATCTATATAGGAGAGAACAGAGTGAAACCTAAAAATAAAAACTGCTACTGTAAACGAACGCTTCAACCTAGAAAAACAAAATTTGGTGAGCCAAGTGGGATATGTGTACTTATCATTACCACCACGTATCCTCAAGATTGTCTGAAAAAATATTTCCTGGTATTTCGGAAACTCGTAATTTCTTGGAAGCTTGGCAACACCTTTCAATGAAAGTGCTTTTCCACAGTCTCTGCTTAGCTCTACTTGAAGAGGAAACAAACCATAGAGACAAAAGTGAGAACTAATTTTTTTGTAAAGTTTCAACGTGCTACTACGAACCATGTTAGATTTAGAGTTCCAAATTAATCTATCTATATAGGAGAGAACAGAGGGAAACCTAAATATAAGAACTGCTACTGTAGACAAGCTTCAACCTAGAAGAACACAATTTGCTGAGCCAAGTGGGATTGTGTACTGATCATTACCACCACGTATCATCAAGATTGGGTGAAAAAATATTTGCTGGTATTTCGGAAACTCGTTATTGATTAGAAGCTTGGCAACCCCTCTCAATGAAAGTGCTTTTCCACAGTCTGTGCCTAGGGCTTCTTGAAGCAGAAAAAACCATAGAGACAAAACTGAGAACTCCTTTATTTTGTCAAGTTTCAAAGAGCTACTACAAACCATGTTTGATATAGAGTTCCAAATTCATCTATCTATATAGGAGAGAACAGAGTGAAACCTACAAATAAAAACTGCTACTGTAAACGATCGCTTCACCCTAGAAGAACAATATTTGATAAGCCAAGTGAGATTTGTGTACTTTGTCATTACCACCACGTATCATCAAGATTGGGTGAAAAAAATATTTGCTGGTATTTCGGAAACTCGTAATTTCTTGGATGCTTGGCAACCACTTTCAATGTAAGTGCTTTTCCACAGTCTCTGCTTAGGGCTACTTGAATAGTAAACAAATCATACAGACAAAAGTGAGAACTCCTTTTTTTGTCAAGTTTCAAAGAGCTACTACAAACCATGTTGGATTTAGAGTTCCAAATGCATCTATGTATATAGGAGAGAACAGAGGGAAACCTAAAACTATAAACTGCTAGTGTAAATGAACGCCTCAAACTAGAAGAACGAAATTTGGTGAGCCAAGTGGGATTTGTGTACCCATCATTACCACCAAGTATCATCAAGATTGGGTGAAAAATATTTGCTGGTATTTCGAAAACTCGTTATTTCTTAGATGATTGGCAACCCTCTCAATGAAAGTGCTTTTCCACAGTCTGTGCCTAGGGCTACTTGAAGAGGAAACAAACCCTAGAGACAAAACTGAGAACTCCTTTATTTTGTCAAGTTTCCAAAAGCTACTACAATCCATGTTGGATTTAGAGTTTCAGATTCATCTATCTATATACGAGAGAACAGAGTGAAACCTAAAAATAAAAACTGCTACTGTAAACAAACGCTTCAACCTAGAAGAACAAAATTTGGTGGGCCCAGTGGGATTTGTGCACCTATCATTACCACCAAGCATCATCAAGATTGGGTGAAAAAATATTTGCTGGTATTTCGGAAACTCGTTATTTCTTACAAGCATGGCAACCCCTTTCAATGAAAGTGCTTTTCCACAGTCTGTGCCAAGGGCTACTTGAAGAGGAAACAAAACATAGAGACAAAACTGAGAACTAATTTCTTTTGTCAAGTTTCAAAAAGCTACTACAAACCATGTTGGATTTAGAGTTCCAATTCATCTATCTATATAGGAGAGAACAGAGTGAAACCTAAATATAAAAACTGCTAGTGTAGACGAATGCTTCAACCTAGAAGAACCAAATTTGGTGAGCCAAGTGGAATTGGTGTACTGATCATTACACCAAGTATCATCAAGATTGGGTGAAAAAAATATTTTCTGGTATTTTCGAAACTCGTTATTTCTTCGAAGTTGGCAACCACTCTCAATGAAAGTGCTTTTCCACAGTCTGTGCCTAGGGCTACTTGAAGAGGAAACAAACCATAGATACAAAACTGAGAACTCCTTTATTTTGTCAAGTGTCAAAGAGCTAATACAAACCATGTTGGATTTAGAGTTACAAATTCATCCATCTATATAGGAGAGAACAGAGTGAAACCTACATATAAAAATTGCTACTGTAGACAAACGATTCCTATTAGGAGAACAAAATTTGTTGAGCCAAGTGGGATTTGTGTCCTGATCTTTAAAAGCAAGTATCATCAAGATTGGGTGAAAAAATATTTGCTGGTATTTTGGAATCTCGTAATTTCTTAGAAGTTGGCAACCCCTCTCAATGAAAGTTCTTTCCACAGTCTGTGCCTAGGGCAACTTGAAGAGGAAACAAACCATAGAGACAAAACGGAGAACTACTTTATTTTGTCAAGTTTCAAAGAGGTACTACAAACCATGTTGGATTTACAGTTCCAAATTCATCTATCTATATTTCGGAGAGAACAAAGAGATACAAAAAAATAAAAACTGCTACTGTAAACGAACGCTTCAACCTAGAAGAGCCAAATTTGGTGATCCATGAGGGATTTGTGTACCTGTCAATACCACCACGTATCATCAAATTTGGTGAAAAAGTATTTGCTGGTATTTCGGAAACTCGTAATTTCGTGGAAGCTTGGCAACTCCTTTCAATGAAAGTGCTTTTCCACAGTCTCTGCTTAGGGCTACTTGAAGAGGAAACAAATCATAGAGACAAAACTGAGAACTACTTTTTTTGGTCAAGTTTCAAAGAGCTACTACAAACCATGTTGGATTTAGTGTTCCAAATTCAGCTATCTATATTGGAGATAACAGAGCGAAACCTAACAATATAAACTGCTACTGTAAACGAACGCTTCAAACTAGAAGTACAAAATTTGGTGAGCCAAGTGCGATTTGTGTACTTGTCATTACCACCACGTATCATCAAGATTGGGTGAAAAAATATTTCCTGGTATTTCGGAAACTCTTAATTTCTTGGAAGCTTGGCAATCCATTTCAAGAAAGTGCTTTTCAAAAGTCTGTGCCTAGCGCTACTTGAAGAGGAAAGAAACAATAGAGAAAAAAATGAGAACTCCTTTATTTTGTCAAGTTTGAAAGAGCTACTACAAACCATGTTGGATTTAGAGTTACAAATTCATCAATCTATATAGGAGAGAACAGAGTGAAACCTAAGTATAAAAACTGCTACGGTAGACGTACGGTTCAACCTAGGAGAACAAAATTTGTTGAGCCAAGTGGGATTTGTGTACTGATCTTTAACACCAAGTATCATCAAGATTGGGTGAAAAAATAGTTACTGGTATTTTTAAACTCGTTAAATTTTAGAAGCTTGGCAACCCCTCTCAATAAAAATGCTTTTCCACAGTCTGTGCCTAGGGCTACTTGAAGAGGAAACAAACCATAGAGACAAAACTGAGAACTTTTTTATTTTCTCAAGTTTCCAAAAGCTAATACAATCCATGTTGGATTTAGAGTTCCCAATTCATCTATCTATATAGGAGAGAACAGAGTGAAACCTACATACAAATACTGCTACTGTAGAAGAACGCTTCAACCTAGAAGAACACAATTTGGTGAGCCAAGTGCGTTTTGTGTACTGATCGTTACCACCAAGTATCATCAAGATTGGGTGAAAAAATATTTGCTTGTATTTGGGAAACTCGTTAATTTTTAGAAGCTTGGCAACCCCTCTCAATAAAAGTGCTTTTCCACAGTCTGTGCCTAGTGCTACTTGACGAGGAAACAAACCATAGAGACAAAACTGAGAACTACTTAATTTTGTCAAGTTTCAAAGAGCTACTACAAACCATGTTGGATTTAGAGTTCCAAATTCATCTATCTATATAGGAGAGAACAAAGAGAAACCTAAAAATAAAAACTGCTTCTGTAAACGAACGCTTCAAACTAGAAGAGCAAAATTTGGTGAGCCAAGTTGGATTTGTGTACCTGTCATTACCACCACGTATCATCAAGATTTGGTGAAAAGGAATTTGCTGGTATTTCGGAAACTCGTAATTTCGTGGAAGCTTGGCAACCCCTCTCAATGAAAGTGCTTTTCCACAGTCTGTGCCTAGTGCTACTTGAAGAGGAAACAAACCATAGAGACAAAACTGAGAACTACTTTTTTTGTCAAGTTTCAAAGAGCTACTACAAACCATGTTGGATTTAGAGTTCCAAATTCATCTATCTATATAGGAGAGAACAGAGGGAAATTTAAAAATATAAACTGCTACGGTAAACGAAGGCTTCAAACTAGATGAACAAAATTTGGTGATTCAGGTGGGATTTGGTTACCGATCATTACCACCAAGTATCATCAAGATTGGGTGAAAAAATATTTGCTGGTATTTCGGAAACTCGTTATTTTTTGGAAGCTTGGCAACCCCTTTCAATGAAAGTGTTTTTCCACAGTCTGTGCCTAGGGCTACTTGAAGAGGTAACAAAGCATAGAGACAAAACTGAGAACTACTTTATTTTGTCCATTTTGAAAGAGCTACTACAAACCATGTTTGATTTAAAGTCCCAAATTCATCTATCTATATAAGAGAGAACAGAGTGAAACCTACATATAGAAAATGCTAATGTAGACGAACGCTTCAACCTAGAAGAACACAATTTGGTGAGCCAGGTGGGATTTGTGTACTTGTCATTACCACAACGTATCATCAAGATTGGTTGAAAAAATTTTCGCTTGTATTTTGGAAACTTGTAATTTCTTGGAAGCTTGGCAACTCTTTTCAATGAAAGTCATTTCCCAAAGTCTCTGCTTAGGGCTACATGAAGAGGAAACAAATCATAGAGACAAAACTGAGAACTACCTTTTTTGTCAAGTTTCAAAGAGCTACTACAAACCATGTAGGATTTAGAGTTCCAAATTCGTCTATCTATATAGGAGACAACAGAGGGTAACCTAAATATAAAAACTGCTACTGTAGACGAACGCTTCAACATAGGAGAACAAAATTTGGTGAGCCAAGTAGGATTTTTGTCCTGATCATTACCACCAAGTATCATCAAGATTGGGTAAAAAATATTTGCTATTATTTTGGAATCTCGTCATTTCTTAGAAGTTGGCAACCCCTCTCAATGAAAGTGCTTTTCCACCGTCTGTGCCTAGGGCAACTTGAAGAGGAAACAAACCATAGAGACAAATCTGAGAAGTCCTTTATTTTGTCAAGTTTCAAAGAGCTACTACAAACCGTGTTGGATTTAGAGTTCCAAATTCATCTATCAACAAAAGAGAGAACAGAGAGAAACCTAAAAATATAAAATGCTACTGTAAACGAACGCTTTAACCTAGAAGAACAAAATTTGGTGAGCCAAGTGGGATTTCTGAACTTGTCATTACCACCACGTATCATCAAGATTGGGTGAAAAAATATTTGCTGGCATTTCGGAAACTCGTCATTTTAAGGATACTTGGCAACCCCTTTCAATGAAAATGTTTTTCCACAATCCCTGCTTAGGGTTAATTGAAGAGGAAACAAATCAAAGAGACAAAACTGAGAACTCCTTTATTTTGTCAAGTTTCAAAGAGCTACTACAAGCCATGTTGGATTTAGAGTTCCAAATTCATCTATCTATATAGGAGAGAACAGAGGGAAACCAAAAAATATAAACTGCAACTGTAAACGAACGCTTCAAACTAGAACAACAAAATTTGGTTAGTCAAGTGAGATTTCTGTACCGATCATTACCACCGAGTATCCTCAAGATTGGGTGAAAAAATATTTGCTGGTATTTCGGAAACTCGTTATTTCTTCGAAGCTTGGCAAACCCTTTCAATGAAAGTGCTTTTCCACAGTCTCTGCTTAGGGCTACTTGAAGAGGAAACAAATCATAGAGACAAAACTGAGAACTTCTTTATTTTGTCAAGTTTCAAAGAGCTACTACAAACCATGTTGGATTTAGAGTTCCAATTTCATCTATCTATATAGAAGAGAACAGAGTGAAACCTAATTATAAAAACTGCTACTGTGGATGAACGCTTCAACCTAGAAGAAGAAAATTTGGTGAGGCAAGTGGGATTCGTGTACTGATCATTACGACCAATTATCATCAAGATTGGGTGAAAAAATATTTGCTGGTATTTCGGAAACTCGTTATTTCTTAGAAGCTTGGGAACCCCTCTCAATGAACGTGCTTTTCCATAATCTGTGCCTAGGGCTACTTGAAGAGGAAACAAACCATAGAGACAAAAATGAGAACGCCGTTATTTTGTCAAGTTTCAAAGAGCTACTACAAAATATGTTGGATTTAGAGTTCCAAATTCATCTATCTATATAGGAGAGAACAAAGTGAAACCCAAAAATAAAAACTGCTACTGAAAACGAACGCTTCAACCTAGACGAACAAAATTTGGTGAGCCAACTGGGATTTGTGTACTTGTCATTACCACCATGTATCATCAATATTGGGTGAAAAAATATTTGCTGGTATTTCTGAAACTCATAATTTCTTGGAAGCTTGGCAACTCCTTTCAATGAAAGTGCTTTTCCACAGTCTCTGCTTAGGGCTACTTGAAGAGGAAGCAAATCATAGAGACAAAAGTGAGAACTACTTTTTTTTGTAAAGTTTCAAAGAGCTAGTACAAACCATGTTGGATTTAGAGTTACAAATTCAGGTATCTATATGGGAGAGAACTGAGGAAAACCTAAAAATATAAACTGCTACTGTAAACGAATGCTTCAAATTAGAACAACAAAATTTGGTGAGTCAAGTGGGATTTCTGTACCGATCATTACCTCCAAGTATCATCAAGATTGGGTGAAAAAATATTTGCTGGTATTTCGGAAACTCGTTATTTTCCCGAAGCTTGGCAAACCCTTTCAATGAAACTGCTTTTCCACAGTCTCTGCTTAGGGCGATTGAAGAGGAAACAAATCATAGACACAAAACTTAGAACTCCTTTATTTTGTCAAGTTTCAAAGAGCTACTTCAAACCATATTGGATTTAGAGTTCCAAATTCATCTATCTATATAGGAGAGAAAAGAGGGAAACCTAAAAATATAAACTGCTAATGTAAACGAACGCTTCAACCTAGAAGAACAAAACTTGGTGAGTCAAGTGGGATTTTTCATACCGATCATTACCACCTAGTATCATCCAGATTGGGTGAAAAAATATTTGCTGGTATTTCGGAAACCCGTTATTTCTTGAAAGCTTGGCAACCCCTTTCAATGAAAGTGCTTTTCCACAGTCTGTGCTTAGGGCTACTTGAAGAGGAAACAAATCATGGAGACAATAATGAGAACACCTTTATTTTGTGAAGTTTCAAAGAGCTACTACAAACCATGTTGGATTTAGAGTTCCAAATTCATCTTTCGATATAGGAGAGAACAAAGTGAATCCTAAAAATACAAACTGCTACTGTAAACGAACGCTTAAACAGAGAAGAACAAAATTTGGTGAGCCAAGTGGGAATTGTGTACTTGTCATTACCACCACGTATCATCAAGATTGGGTAAAAAAGTATTTGCTGGTCTTTCGGAAACTCATAATTTCTTGGAAGCTTGGCAACTCCTTTCAATGAAAGTGCTTTTCCACAGTCTCTGCTTAGGGCTATTTGAAGAGGAAACAAATCATAGAGACAAAACTGAGAACTACTTTATTTTCTCAAGTTTCAAAGAGCTAGTCAAACCATGTTAGATTTAGAGATCCAAATTCAGCTATCTATGTAGGAGAGAACGGAGGGAAACCTAAACATATAAACTGTTACTGTAAACGAACGCTTCAAACTAGAAGAACAAAATTTGGTGAGTCAAGTGGGATTTCTGTACCGATCATTACCACCAAGTATCATCAAGATTGGGTGAAAAAATATTTGCTGGTATTTCGAAAACTCATTATTTCTTAGAAGCTTGGCAACCCCTTTCAATGAAAGTGCTTTTCCACAGTCTGTGCCTAGGGCTACTTGAAGAGGAAACAAACCATAGAGACAACACTGAGAACTACTTTTTTTTTGTCATGTTTCAAAGAGGTACTACAAACCATGTTGGATTTAGAGTTCCAAATTCATCTATCTATATAAGAGAGAACAGAGTAAAACCTAAAATAAAAACTGCTACTATAAACGAACGCTTCAACCTAGAAGAACAAAATTTGGTGAGCCAAGTGGGATTTTTGTACTTGTCATTACCACCAAGTGTCCTCAAGATTGGGACAAAAAATATTTGCTGGTATTTCGGAAACTCGTAATTTCTTGAAAGCTTGGCAACCCTTTCAATGAAAGTGCTTTTCCACAGTC
>NW_027513752.1:84716-143449 GCF_048772815.1 Callospermophilus lateralis
TACCAGTTTCCGAAATACCAGCAAATATTTTTTCACAACAATCTTAATGATGCGTGGTGGTAATGACAAGTCCACAAATCCCACTCGGCTCAACAAATTTTGTTCTTCTAGGTTGAAGCGTTCGTTTAGAGTAGCAGTTTTATGTTTAGGTTTCACTCTGTTCTCTGCTATATAGATAGATGAATTTGGAACTCTAAATCCAACATGGTTTGTAGTAGCTCTTTGAAACTTGACAAAATATAGGAGATCTCAGTTTTGTCTTTATGGTTTGTTTCCTCTTCAAGTAGCCATAGGCACAGACGGTGGAAAAGCACTTTATTGAGAGGGGTTGCCAAGCTTCCAAGAAATTACGAGTTTCCGAAATACCAGCAAATATTTTTTCACCCAATGTTGATGATACTTGGTGTGGTATGACTACACAAATCCCACTTGGCTCACCAAATTTTGTTCTTCGAGGTTGAAGCGTTCTTCTACAGTAGCAGTTTATATGTTTAGGTTTCACTCTGTTCTCTCGTATATGATAGATGAATTTGGAATTCTAAATCCAACATGGTTTGTAGTGGCTCTTTGAAACTTGACAAAATAAAGGAGTTCTCAGTTTGTCTCTACGATTTGTTTTCGCTTCAAGTACCCCTAAGCAGAGGACTGTGGAAAAGCACTTTCATTGAGAGGGGTTGCCAAGCTTCTAAGAAATAAAGAGTTTCCGAATTGCCAGCAAATATTTTTTCACACCATCTTGATGATACTTAATGGTGAAATCGGTACACAAATCCCACTTGGCTCACCAAATTTTGTTCTTCTAGGTTGAAGCGTTCGTCTACAGTAGCAGTTTTTATATTTAAGTTTCACTCTGTTCTCTCCTATATAGATAGATGAATTTGGAACTCTAAATACAATATGATTTGTAGTAGCTCTTTGAAACTTGACAAAATAAAGGAGTTCTCAGTTTGTCTCTATGATTTGTTTCCGCTTCAAGTAGCCCTAAGCAGATACTGTGGAAAAGCACTTTCATTGAGAGGGGTTGCCAAGCTTCCAAGATATTACGAGTTCCGAAATACCAGCAAATATTTTTTCACCCAATCTTGATGATACGTGGTGGTAATGACAAGTCCACAAATCAAACTCGGGCTCACCAAATTTTGTTCTTCTAGGTTGAAGCGTTCATTTACAGTAGCAGTTTTTATGTTTAGGTTTCACTCTGTTCTCTGCTATATAGATAGATGAATTTGGAACTCTAAATCCAACATGGTTTGTAGTAGCTCTTTGAAACTTGACAAAATAAAGGAGTTCTCAGTTTTGTCTCTATGATTTGTTTCCGCTTCAAGTAGCCCTAAGCAGAGACTGTGGAAAAGCACATTCATTGAGAGGGGTTACCAAGCTTCCAAGAAATTACCAGTTTCCGAAATACCAGCAAATATTTTTTCACCCAATCTTAATGATGCGGGGTGGTAATGACAAGTCCACAAATCCCACTCGGCTCAACAAATTTTGTTCTTCTAGGTTGAAGCGTTCGTTTAGAGTAGCAGTTTTTATGTTTAGGTTTCACTCTGTTCTCTGCTATATAGATAGATGAATTTGGAACTCTAAATCCAACATGGTTTGTAGTAGCTGTTTGAAACTTGACAAAATAAAGGAGGTCTCAGTTTTTGTCTCAATGGAATGTTTCCTCTTTAAGTAGCCCTAGGCACTGATGTGGAAAAGAACTTTCATTGAGAGGGGTTGCCAAGCTTCTAAGAAATAACAAGTTTCCGAAAAACAAGCAAATATTTTTTCACCCAAACTTGATGATACTTGGTGGTAATGACAAGTACACAAATCCCAATTGGCTCACCAAATTTTGTTCTTCTAGGTTGAAGCGTTCGTCTACAGTAGCAGTTTATATGTTTAGGTTTCACTCTATTCACTGCTACATAGATTAGATGAATTTGGAACTCTAAATCCAACATGGTTTTTAGTAGCTCTTTGAAACTTGACAAAATATAGGAGATCTCAGTTTTGTCTTTATGGTTTGTTTCCTCTTCAAGTAGCCATAGGCACAGACGGTGGAAAAGCACTTTTATTGAGACTGGGTTGCCAAGCTTCCAAGAAATTACGAGTTTCCGAAATACCAGCAAATATTTTTCACCCAATGTTGATGATACTTGGTGGTAATGATGAGTACACAAATCCCACTTGGCTCACCAAATTTTGTTCTTCGAGGTTGAAGCGTTCTTCTACAGTAGCAGTTTATATGTTTAGGTTTCACTCTGTTCTCTCGTATATAGATAGATGAATTTGGAACTCTAAATCCAACATGGTTTGTAGTGGCTCTTTGAAACTTGACAAAATAAAGGAGTTCTCAGTTTTGTCTCTACGATTTGTTTCCGCTTCAAGTAGCCCTAAGCAGTGACTGTATAAAAGCACTTTCATTGAGAGGGGGGGGGTTGCCAAGCTTCCAAGAAATTACGAGTTTCCGAAATACCAGCAAATATTTTTTCACCCAATCTTGATGATACCTGGTGGTAATGACAAGTCCACAAATCCCACTTGGCTCACCAAATTATATTCTTCTAGGTTGAAGCGTTCGTTCAGTAGCAGTTTTTATTTTTAGGTTTCACTCTGTTCTCTCGTATACAGATAGATGAATTTGGAACTGAAATCCAACATGTTTTGTAGTGGCACTTTGAAACTTGACAAAATAAAGGAGTTCTCAGTTTTGTCTCTATGGTTTGTTTCCTCTTCAAGTAGCCCTAGGCACAGATGGTGGAAAAGCACTTTCATTGAGAGGGGTTGCCAAGCTTCCCAAAGAATTACCAGTTTCCGATATACCAGCAAATATTTTTTTCACCAATCTTGATGATACTTGGTGGTAATGATCGGTACACAAATCCCACTTGACTCACCAAACTTTGTTCTTCTAGGTTGATGCGTTCATTATCAGTAGCAGTTTTTATTTTTAGGTTTCACTTTGTTCTCTGCTGTATAGATAGATGAATTTGGAACTCTAAATCCAACATGGTTTGTAGTAGCTCTTTGAAACTTGACAAATAAAGGAGTTCTCGGTTTGTTTCTATGGTTTGTTTCTGCTTCAAGTACCCCTAAGCAGAGACTGTGGAAAAGCACTTTCATTGAGAGGGGTTGCCAAAGCTTCTAAGAAATAAAGAGTTTCCGAATTGCCAGCAAATGTTTTTTCACACCATCTTGATGATACTTAATGGTGAAATCGGTACACAAATCCCACTTGGCTCACCAAATTTTGTTCTTCTAGGTTGAAGCGTTCGTCTACAGTAGCAGTTTTTATATTTAAGTTTCACTCTGTTCTCTCCTATATAGATAGATGAATTTGGAACTCTAAATACAATGTGGTTTGTAGTAGCTCTTTGAAACTTGACAAAATAAAGGAGTTCTCAGTTTTGTCTCTATGATTTGTTTCCGCTTCAAGTAGCCCTAAGCAGATACTGTGGAAAAGACACTTTCATTGAGAGGGTTGCCAGGCTTCCAAGATATTACGAGTTTCCGAAATACCAGCAAATATTTTTTCACCCAATCTTGATGATACGTGGTGGTAATGACAAGTCCACAAATCAAACTCAGCTCACCCAAATTTTGTTCTTCTAGGTTGAAGCGTTCATTTACAGTAGCAGTTTTTATGTTTAGGTTTCACTCTGTTCTCTGCTATATAGATAGATGAATTTGGAACTCTAAATCCAACATGGTTTGTAGTAGCTCTTTTGAAACTTGACAAAATAAAGGAGTTCTCAGTTTTGTCTCTATGATTTGTTTCCGCTTCAAGTAGCCCTAAGCTGAGACTGTGGAAAAGCACATTCATTGAGAGGGGTTGCCAAGCTTCCAAGAAATTACCAGTTTCCGAAATACCAGCAAATATTTTTTCACCCAATCTTAATGAAGCGTGATGGTAATGACAAGTCCCACAATCCCACTCGGCTCAACAAATTTTGTTCTTCTAGGTGAAGCGTTCGTTTAGAGTAGCAGTTTTTATGTTTAGGTTTCACTCTGTTCTCTGCTATATAGATAGATGAATTTGGAACTCTAAATCCAACATGGTTTGTAGTAGCTGTTTGAAACTTGACAAAATAAAGGAGGTCTCAGTTTTGTCTCAATGGAATGTTTCTCTTTAAGTAGCCCTAGGCACTGATTGCGGAAAAGAACTTTCATTGAGAGGGGTTGCCAAGCTTCTAAGAAATAACAAGTTTCCGAAAAACCAGCAATATTTTTCACCCAAACTTGATGATACTTGGTGGTAATGACAAGTACACAAATCCCACTTGGCTCACCAAATTATGTCTTCTAGGTTGAAGCGTTCGTTCAGTAGCAGTTTTATTTTTAGGTTTCACTCTGTTCTCTCGTATACAGATAGATGAATTTGGAACTCGAAATCCAACATGTTTTGTAGTGGCACTTTGAAACTTGACAAAATAAAGGAGTTCTCAGTTTTGTCTCTATGGGTTTGTTTCCTCTTCAAGTAGCCCTAGGCACAGATGGTGGAAAAGCACTTTCATTGAGAGGGGTTGCCAAGCTTCCAAAGAATTACCAGTTTCCGATATACCAGCAAATATTTTTTCACCCAATCTTGATGATACTTGGTGGTAATGATCGGTACACAAATCCCACTTGACTCACCAAACTTTGTTCTTCTAGGTTGATGCGTTCATTTTCAGTAGCAGTTTTTATTTTTAGGTTTCACTTTGTTCTCTGCTGTATAGATAGATGAATTTGGAACTCTAAATCCAACATGGTTTGTAGTAGCTCTTTGAAACTTGACAAAATAAAGGAGTTCTCAGTTTGTTTCTATGGTTTGTTTCCGCTTCAAGTACCCCTAAGCAGAGACTGTGGAAAAGCACTTTCATTGAGAGGGGTTGCCAAGCTTCTAAGAAATAAAGAGTTTCCGAATTGCCAGCAAATATTTTTCACACCATCTTGATGATACTTAATGGTGAAATCGGTACACAAATCCCACTTGTCTCACCAAATTTTGTTCTTCTAGGTTGAAGCGTTCGGCTACAGTAGCAGTTTTTATATTTAAGTTTCACTCTGTTCTCTCCTATATAGATAGATGAATTTGGAACTCTAAATACAATGTGGTTTGTAGTAGCTCTTTGAAACAAGACAAATAAAGGAGTTCTCAGTTTTGTCTCTATGATTTGTTTCCGCTTCAATTAGCCCTAAGCCAGATACTGTGGAAAAGCACTTTCATTGAGAGGGGTTGCCAGGCTTCCAAGATATTACGAGTTTCCGAAATACCAGCAAATATTTTTTGACCCAATCTTGATGATACGTGGTGGTAATGACAAAGTCCACAAATCAAACTCAGCTCACCAAATTTGTTCTTCTAGGTTGAAGCGTTCATTTACAGTAGCAGTTTTTATGTTTAGGTTTCACTCTGTTCTCTGCTATATAGATAGATGAATTTGGAACTCTAAATCCAACATGGTTTGTAGTAGCTCTTTGAAACTTGACAAAATAAAGGAGTTCTCAGTTTTGTCTCTATGATTTGTTTCCGCTTCAAGTAGCCCTAAGCTGAGACTGTGGAAAAGCACATTCATTGAGAGGGGTTGCCAAGCTTCCAAGAAATTACCAGTTTCCGAAATACCAGCAAATATTTTTTCACCCAATCTTAATGATGCGTGGTGGTAATGACAAGTCCACAAATCCCACTGGGGCTCAACAAATTTTGTTCTTCTAGGTTGAAGCGTTCGTTTAGAGTAGCAGTTTTTATGTTTAGGTTTCACTCTGTTCTCTGCTATATAGATAGAGGAATTTGGAACTCTAAATCCAACCTGGTTTGTAGTAGCTGTTTGAAACTTGACAAAAATAAAGGAGGTCTCAGTTTTGTCTCAATGGAATGTTTCCTCTTTAAGTAGCCCTAGGCACTGATTGTGGAAAAGAACTTTCATTGAGAGGGGTTGCCAAGCTTCTAAGAAATAACAAGTTTCCGAAAAACCAGCAAATATTTTTTCACCCAAACTTGATGATACTTGGTGGTAATGACAAGTACACAAATCCCACTTGGCTCACCAAATTTTGTTCTTCTAGGTTGAAGCGTTCGTCTACAGTAGCAGTTTATATGTTTAGGTTTCACTCTATTCACTGCTACATAGATAGATGAATTTGGAACTCTAAATCCAACATGGTTTTTAGTAGCTCTTTGAAACTTGACAAAATATAGGAGATCTCAGTTTTGTCTTTATGGTTTGTTTCCTCTTCAAGTAGCCATAGGCACAGACGGTGGAAAAGCACTTTTATTGAGAGGGGTTGCCAAGCTTCCAAGAAATTACGAGTTTCCGAAATACCAGCAAATATTTTTTCACCCAATGTTGATGATACTTGGTGGTAATGATGAGTACACAAATCCCACTTGGCTCACCAAATTTTGTTCTTCGAGGTTGAAGCGTTCTTCTACAGTAGCAGTTTATATGTTTAGGTTTCACTCTGTTCTCTCGTATATAGATAGATGAATTTGGAACTCTAAATCCAACATGGTTTGTAGTGGCTCTTTGAAACTTGACAAAATAAAGGAGTTCTCAGTTTTGTCTCTACGATTTGTTTCCGCTTCAAGTAGCCCTATGCAGTGACTGTTTAAAAGCACTTTCATTGAGAGGGGTTGCCAAGCTTCCAAGAAATTACGAGTTTCCGAAATACCAGCAAATATTTTTTCACCCAATCTTGATGATACGTGGTGGTAATAACAAGTCCACAAATCCCACTTGGCTCACCAAATTATGTTCTTCTAGGTTGAAGCGTTCGTTCAGTAGCAGTTTTTATTTTTAGGTTTCACTCTGTTCTCTCGTATACAGATAGATGAATTTGGAACTCGAAATCCAACATGTTTTGTAGTGGCACTTTGAAACTTGACAAAATAAAGGAGTTCTCAGTTTTGTCTCTATGGTTTGTTTCCTCTTCAAGTAGCCCTAGGCACAGATGGTGGAAAAGCACTTTCATTGAGAGGGGTTGCCAAGCTTCCAAAGAATTACCAGTTTCCGATATACCAGCAAATATTTTTTCACCCAATCTTGATGATACTTGGTGGTAATGATCGGTACACAAATCCCACTTGACTCACCAAACTTTGTTCTTCTAGGTTGATGCGTTCATTTTCAGTAGCAGTTTTTATTTTTAGGTTTCACTTTGTTCTCTGCTGTATAGATAGATGAATTTGGAACTCTAAATCCAACATGGTTTGTAGTAGCTCTTTGAAACTTGACAAAATATAGGAGTTCTCAGTTTTGTTTCTATGGTTTGTTTCCGCTTCAAGTACCCCTAAGCAGAGACTGTGGAAAAGCACTTTCATTGAGAGGGGTTGCCAAGCTTCTAAGAAATAAAGAGTTTCCGAATTGCCAGCAAATATTTTTTCACACCATCTTGATGATACTTAATGGTGAAATCGGTACACAAATCCCACTTGTCTCACCAAATTTTGTTCTTCTAGTTGAAGCGTTCGGCTACAGTAGCAGTTTTTATATTTAAGTTTCACTCTGTTCTCTCCTATATAGATAGATGAATTTGGAACTCTAAATACAATGTGGTTTGTAGTAGCTCTTTGAAACAAGACAAAATAAAGGAGTTCTCAGTTTTGTCTCTATGATTTGTTTCCGCTTCAATTAGCCCTAAGCAGATACTGTGGAAAAGCACTTTCATTGAGAGGGGTTGCCAGGCTTCCAAGATATTACGAGTTTCCGAAATACCAGCAAATATTTTTTGACCCAATCTTGATGATACGTGGTGGTAATGACAAGTCCACAAATCAAACTCAGCTCACCAAATTTTGTTCTTCTAGGGTTGAAGCGTTCATTTACAGTAGCAGTTTTTATGTTTAGGTTCACTCTGGTTCTCTGCTATATAGATAGATGAATTTGGAAACTCTAAATCCAACATGGTTTGTAGTAGCTCTTTGAAACTTGACAAAATAAAGGAGTTCTCAGTTTTGTCTCTATGATTTGTTTCCGCTTCAAGTAGCCCTAAGCTGAGACTGTGGAAAAGCACATTCATTGAGAGGGGTTGCCAAGCCTTCCAAGAAATTACCAGTTTCCGAAATACCAGCAAATATTTTTTCACCCAATCTTAATGATGCGTGGTGGTAATGACAAGTCCACAAATCCCACTCGGCTCAACAAATTTTGTTCTTCTAGGTTGAAGCGTTCGTTTAGAGTAGCAGTTTTTATGTTTAGTTTCACTCTGTTCTCTGCTATATAGATAGATGAATTTGGAACTCTAAATCCAACATGGTTTGTAGTAGCTGTTTGAAACTTGACAAAATAAAGGAGGTCTCAGTTTTGTCTCAATGGAATGTTTCTCTTAAGTAGCCCTAGGCACTGATTGTGGAAAAGAACTTTCATTGAGAGGGGTTGCCAAGCTTCTAAGAAATAACAAGTTTCCGAAAAACCAGCAAATATTTTTTCACCCAAACTTGATGATACTTGGTGGTAATGACAAGTACACAAATCCCACTTGGCTCACCAAATTTTGTTCTTCTAGGTTGAAGCGTTCGTCTACAGTAGCAGTTTATATGTTTAGGTTTCACTCTATTCACTGCTACATAGATAGATGAATTTGGAACTCTAAATCCAACATGGTTTTTAGTAGCTCTTTGAAACTTGACAAAATATAGGAGATCTCAGTTTTGTCTTTATGGTTTGTTTCCTCTTCAAGTAGCCATAGGCACAGACGGTGGAAAAGCACTTTTATTGAGAGGGGTTGCCAAGCTTCCAAGAAATTACGAGTTTCCGAATACCAGCAAATATTTTTTCACCCAATGTTGATGATACTTGGTGGTAATGATGAGTACACAAATCCCACTTGGCTCACCAAATTTTGTTCTTCGAGGTTGAAGCGTTCTTCTACAGTAGCAGTTTATATGTTTAGGTTTCACTCTGTTCTCTCGTATATAGATAGATGAATTTGGAACTCTAAATCCAACATGGTTTGTAGTGGCTCTTTGAAACTTGACAAAATAAAGGAGTTCTCAGTTTTGTCTCTACGATTTGTTTCCGCTTCAAGTAGCCCTATGCAGTGACTGTTTAAAAGCACTTTCATTGAGAGGGGTTGCCAAGCTTCCAAGAAATTACGAGTTTCCGAAATACCAGCAAATATTTTTTCACCCAATCTTGATGATACGTGGTGGTAATAACAAGTCCACAAATCCCACTTGGCTCACCAAATTATGTTCTTCTAGGTTGAAGCGTTCGTTCAGTAGCAGTTTTTATTTTTAGGTTTCACTCTGTTCTCTCGTATACAGATAGATGAATTTGGAACTCGAAATCCAACATGTTTTGTAGTGGCACTTTGAAACTTGACAAAATAAGGAGTTCTCAGTTTTGTCTCTATGGTTTGTTTCCTCTTCAAGTAGCCCTAGGCACAGATGGTGGAAAAGCACTTTCATTGAGAGGGGTTGCCAAGCTTCCAAAGAATTACCAGTTTCCGATATACCAGCAAATATTTTTTCACCCAATCTTGATGATACTTGGTGGTAATGATCGGTACACAAATCCCACTTGACTCACCAAACTTTGTTCTTCTAGGTTGATGCGTTCATTTTCAGTAGCAGTTTTTATTTTTAGGTTTCACTTTGTTCTCTGCTGTATAGATAGATGAATTTGGAACTCTAAATCCAACATGGTTTGTTGTAGCTCTTTGAAACTTGACAAAATAAAGGAGTTCTCAGTTTTGTTTCTATGGTTTGTTTCCGCTTCAAGTACCCCTAAGCAGAGACTGTGGAAAAGCACTTTCATTGAGAGGGGTTGCCAAGCTTCTAAGAAATAAAGAGTTTCCGAATTGCCAGCAAATATTTTTTCACACCATCTTGATGATACTTAATGGTGAAAATCGGTACACAAATCCCACTTGGCTCACCAAATTTTGTTCTTCTAGGTTGAAGCGTTCGGCTACAGTAGCAGTTTTATATTTAAGTTTCACTCTGTTCTCTCCTATATAGATAGATGAATTTGGAACTCTAAATACAATGTGGTTTGTAGTAGCTCTTTGAAACAAGACAAAATAAAGGTGTTCTCAGTTTTGTCTCTATGATTTGTTTCCGCTTCAAGTAGCCCTAAGCAGATACTGTGGAAAAGCACTTTCATTGAGAGGGGTTGCCAGGCTTCCAAGATATTACGAGTTTCCGAAATACCAGCAAATATTTTTTGACCCAATCTTGATGATACGTGGTGGTAATGACAAGCCCACAAATCAAACTCAGCTCACCAAATTTTGTTCTTCTAGGTTGAAGCGTTCATTTACAGTAGCAGTTTTTATGTTTAGGTTTCACTCTGTTCTCTGCTATATAGATAGATGAATTTGGAACTCTAAATCCAACATGGTTTGTAGTAGCTCTTTGAAACTTGACAAAATAAAGGAGTTCTCAGTTTTGTCTCTATGATTTGTTTCCGCTTCAAGTAGCCCTAAGCTGAGACTGTGGAAAAGCACATTCATTGAGAGGGGTTGCCAAGCTTCCAAGAAATTACCAGTTTCCGAAATACCAGCAAATATTTTTTCACCCAATCTTAATGATGCGTGTTGGTAATGACAAGTCCACAAATCCCACTGGGCTCAACAAATTTGGTTCTTCTAGGTTGAAGCGTTCGTTTAGAGTAGCAGTTTTTATGTTTAGGTTTCACTCTGTTCTCTGCTATATAGATAGATGAATTTGGAACTCTAAATCCAACATGGTTTGTAGTAGCTGTTTGAAACTTGACAAAATAAAGGAGGTCTCAGTTTTGTCTCAATGGAATGTTTCCTCTTTAAGTAGCCCTAGGCACTGATTGTGGAAAAGAACTTTCATTGAGAGGGGTTGCCAAGCTTCTAAGAAATAACAAGTTTCCGAAAAACCAGCAAATATTTTTTCACCCAAACTTGATGATACTTGGTGGTAATGACAAGTACACAAATCCCACTTGGCTCACCAAATTTTGTTCTTCTAGGTTGAAGCGTTCGTCTACAGTAGCAGTTTATATGTTTAGGTTTCACTCTATTCACTGCTACATAGATAGATGAATTTGGAACTCCTAAATCCAACATGGTTTTAGTAGCTCTTTGAAACTTGACAAAATATAGGAGATCTCAGTTTTGTCTTTATGGTTTGTTTCCTCTTCAAGTAGCCATAGGCACAGACGGTGGAAAAGCACTTTTATTGAGAGGGTTGCCAAGCTTCCAAGAAATTACGAGTTTCCGAAATACCAGCAAATATTTTTTTCACCCAATGTTGATGATACTTGGTGGTAATGATGAGTACACAAATCCCACTTGGCTCACCAAATTTTGTTCTTCGAGGTTGAAGCGTTCTTCTACAGTAGCAGTTTATATGTTTAGGTTTCACTCTGTTCTCTCGTATATAGATAGATGAATTTGGAACTCTAAATCCAACATGGTTTGTAGTGGCTCTTTGAAACTTGACAAAATAAAGGAGTTCTCAGTTTTGTCTCTACGATTTGTTCCGCTTCAAGTAGCCCTAAGCAGTGACTGTTTAAAAGCACTTTCATTGAGAGGGGTTGCCAAGCTTCCAAGAAATTACGAGTTTCCGAAATACCAGCAAATATTTTTTCACCCAATCTTGATGATACGTGGTGGTAATAACAAGTCCACAAATCCCACTTGGCTCACCAAATTATGTTCTTCTAGGTTGAAGCGTTCGTTCACTAGCAGTTTTTATTTTTAGGTTTCACTCTGTTCTCTCGTATACAGATAGATGAATTTGGAACTCGAAATCCAACATGTTTTGTAGTGGCACTTTGAAACTTGACAAAATAAAGGAGTTCTCAGTTTTGTCTCTATGGTTTGTTTCCTCTTCAAGTAGTCCTAGGCACAGATGGTGGAAAAGCACTTTCATTGAGAGGGGTTGCCAAGCTTCCAAAGAATTACCAGTTTCCGATATACCAGCAAATATTTTTTCACCCAATCTTGATGATACTTGGTGGTAATGATCGGTACACAAATCCCACTTGACTCACCAAACTTTGTTCTTCTAGGTTGATGCGTTCATTTTCAGTAGCAGTTTTTATTTTTAGGTTTCACTTTGTTCCCTGCTGTATAGATAGATGAATTTGGAACTCTAAATCCAACATGGTTTGTAGTAGCTCTTTGAAACTTGACAAAATAAAGGAGTTCTCAGTTTTGTTTCTATGGTTTGTTTCCGCTTCAAGTACCCCTAAGCAGAGACTGTGGAAAAGCACTTTCATTGAGAGGGTTGCCAAGCTTCTAAGAAATAAAGAGTTTCCGAATTGCCAGCAAATATTTTTTCACACCATCTTGATGATACTTAATGGTGAAATCGGTACACAAATCCCACTTGGCTCACCAAATTTTGTTCTTCTAGGTTGAAGCGTTCGTCTACAGTAGCAGTTTTTATATTTAAGTTTCACTCTGTTCTCTCCTATATAGATAGATGAATTTGGAACTCTAAATACTATATGGTTTGTAGTAGCTCTTTGAAACTTGACAAAATAAAGGAGTTCTCAGTTTTGTCTCTATGATTTGTTTCCGCTTCAAGTAGCCCTAAGCAGATATTGTGGAAAAGCACTTTCATTGAGAGGGGTTGCCAAGCTTCCAAGATATTACGAGTTTCCGAAATACCAGCAAATATTTTTCACCCAATCTTGATGATACGTGGTGGTAATGACAAGTCCACAAATCAAACTGGCTCACCAAATTTTGTTCTTCTAGGTTGAAGCATTCATTTACAGTAGCAGTTTTTATGTTTAGGTTTCACTGTGTTCTCTGCTATATAGATAGATGAATTTGGAACTCTAAATCCAACATGGTTTGTAGTACTGTTTGAAACTTGACAAAATAAAGGAGGTCTCAGTTTTGTCTCAATGGAATGTTTCCTCTTTAAGTAGCGCTAGGCACTGACTGTGGAAAAGAACTTTCATTGAGAGGGGTTGCCAAGCTTCTAAGAAATAACAAGTTTCCGAAAAACCAGCAAATATTTTTTCACCCAAACTTGATGATACTTGGTGGTTATGACAAGTACAGAAATCCCACTTGGCTCACCAAATTTTGTTCTTCTAGGTTGAAGCGTTCGTCTACAGTAGCAGTTTATATGTTTAGGTTTCACTCTATTCACTGCTACATAGATAGATGAATTTGGAACTCTAAATCCAACATGGTTTTTAGTAGCTCTTTGAAACTTGACAAAATATAGGAGATCTCAGTTTTGTCTTTATGGTTTGTTTCCTCTTCAAGTAGCCATAGGCACAGACGGTGGAAAAGCACTTTTATTGAGAGGGGTTGCCAAGCTTCCAAGAAATTACGAGTTTCCGAAATACCAGCAAATATTTTTTCACCCAATGTTGATGATACTTGGTGGTAATGATGAGTACACAAATCCCACTTGGCTCACCAAATTTTGTTCTTCGAGGTTGAAGCGTTCTTCTACAGTAGCAGTTTATGTGTTTAGGTTTCACTCTGTTCTCTCGTATATAGATAGATGAATTTGGAACTCTAAATCCAACATGGTTTGTAGTGGCTCTTTGAAACTTGATAAAATAAAGGAGTTCTCAGTTTTGTCTCTACGATTTGTTTCCGCTTCAAGTAGCCCTAAGCAGTGACTGTTTAAAAGCACTTTCATTGAGAGGGGTTGCCAAGCTTCCAAGAAATTACGAGTTTCCGAAATACCAGCAAATATTTTTTCACCCAATCTTGATGATACGTGGTGGTAATGACAAGTCCACAAATCCCACTTGGCTCACCAAATTATGTTCTTCTAGGTTGAAGCGTTCGTTCAGTAGCAGTTTTTATTTTTAGGTTTCACTCTGTTCTCTCGTATACAGATAGATGAATTTGGAACTCGAAATCCAACATGTTTTGTAGTGGCACTTTGAAACTTGACAAAATAAAGGAGTTCTCAGTTTTGTCTCTATGGTTTGTTTCCTCTTCAAGTAGCCCTAGGCACAGATGGTGGAAAAGCACTTTCATTGAGAGGGGTTGCCAAGCTTCCAAAGAATTACCAGTTTCCGATATACCAGCAAATATTTTTTCACCCAATCTTGATGATACTTGGTGGTAATGATCGGTACACAAATCCAACTTGACTCACCAAACTTTGTTCTTCTAGGTTGATGCGTTCATTTTCAGTAGCAGTTTTTATTTTTAGGTTTCACTTTGTTCTCTGCTGTATAGATAGATGAATTTGGAACTCTAAATCCAACATGGTTTGTAGTAGCTCTTTGAAACTTGACAAAATAAAGGAGTTCTCAGTTTTGTTTCTATTGTTTGTTTCCGCTTCAAGTACCCCTAAGCAGAGACTGTGGAAAAGCACTTTCATTGAGAGGGGTTGCCAAGCTTCTAAGAAATAAAGAGTTTCCGAATTGCCAGCAAATATTTTTTCACACCATCTTGATGATACTTAATGGTGAAATCGGTACACAAATCCCACTTGGCTCACCAAATTTTGTTCTTCTAGGTTGAAGCGTTCGGCTACAGTAGCAGTTTTTATATTTAAGTTTCACTCTGTTCTCTCCTATATAGATAGATGAATTTGGAACTCTAAATACAATGTGGTTTGTAGTAGCTCTTTGAAACAAGACAAAATAAAGGAGTTCTCAGTTTTGTCTCTATGATTTGTTTCCGCTTCAAGTAGCCCTAAGCAGATACTGTGGAAAAGCACTTTCATTGAGAGGGGTTGCCAGGCTTCCAAGATATTACGAGTTTCCGAAATACCAGCAAATATTTTTTGACCCAATCTTGATGATACGTGGTGGTAATGACAAGTCCACAAATCAAACTCAGCTCACCAAATTTTGTTCTTCTAGGTTGAAGCGTTCATTTACAGTAGCAGTTTTTATGTTTAGGTTTCACTCTGTTCTCTGCTATATAGATAGATGAATTTGGAACTCTAAATCCAACATGGTTTGTAGTAGCTCTTTGAAACTTGACAAAATAAAGGAGTTCTCAGTTTTGTCTGTATGATTTGTTTCCGCTTCAAGTAGCCCTAAGCTGAGACTGTGGAAAAGCACATTCATTGAGAGGGGTTGCCAAGCTTCCAAGAAATTACCAGTTTCCGAAATACCAGCAAATATTTTTTCACCCAATCTTAATGATGCGTGGTGGTAATGACAAGTCCACAAATCCCACTGGGCTCAACAAATTTTGTTCTTCTAGGTTGAAGCGTTCGTTTAGAGTAGCAGTTTTTATGTTTAGGTTTCACTCTGTTCTCTGCTATATAGATAGATGAATTTGGAACTCTAAATCCAACATGGTTTGTAGTAGCTGTTTGAAACTTGACAAAATAAAGGAGGTCTCAGTTTTGTCTCAATGGAATGTTTCCTCTTTAAGTAGCCCTAGGCACTGATTGTGGAAAAGAACTTTCATTGAGAGGGGTTGCCAAGCTTCTAAGAAATAACAAGTTTCCGAAAAACCAGCAAATATTTTTTCACCCAAACTTGATGATACTTGGTGGTAATGACAAGTACACAAATCCCACTTGGCTCACCAAATTTTGTTCTTCTAGGTTGAAGCGTTCGTCTACAGTAGCAGTTTATATGTTTAGGTTTCACTCTATTCACTGCTACATAGATAGATGAATTTGGAACTCTAAATCCAACATGGTTTTTAGTAGCTCTTTGAAACTTGACAAAATATAGGAGATCTCAGTTTTGTCTTTATGGTTTGTTTCCTCTTCAAGTAGCCATAGGCACAGACGGTGGAAAAGCACTTTTATTGAGAGGGGTTGCCAAGCTTCCAAGAAATTACGAGTTTCCGAAATACCAGCAAATATTTTTTCACCCAAAGTTGATGATACTTGGTGGTAATGATGAGTACACAAATCCCACTTGGCTCACCAAATTTTGTTCTTCGAGGTTGAAGCGTTCTTCTACAGTAGCAGTTTATATGTTTAGGTTTCACTCTGTTCTCTCGTATATAGATAGATGAATTTGGAACTCTAAATCCAACATGGTTTGTAGTGGCTCTTTGAAACTTGACAAAATAAAGGAGTTCTCAGTTTTGTCTCTACGATTTGTTTCCGCTTCAAGTAGCCCTAAGCAGTGACTGTTTAAAAGCACTTTCATTGAGAGGGGTTGCCAAGCTTCCAAGAAATTACGAGTTTCCGAAATACCAGCAAATATTTTTTCACCCAATCTTGATGATACGTGGTGGTAATAACAAGTCCACAAATCCCACTTGGCTCACCAAATTATGTTCTTCTAGGTTGAAGCGTTCGTTCACTAGCAGTTTTTATTTTTAGGTTTCACTCTGTTCTCTCGTATACAGATAGATGAATTTGGAACTCGAAATCCAACATGTTTTGTAGTGGCACTTTGAAACTTGACAAAATAAAGGAGTTCTCAGTTTTGTCTCTATGGTTTGTTTCCTCTTCAAGTAGTCCTAGGCACAGATGGTGGAAAAGCACTTTCATTGAGAGGGGTTGCCAAGCTTCCAAAGAATTACCAGTTTCCGATATACCAGCAAATATTTTTTCACCCAATCTTGATGATACTTGGTGGTAATGATCGGTACACAAATCCCACTTGACTCACCAAACTTTGTTCTTCTAGGTTGATGCGTTCATTTTCAGTAGCAGTTTTTATTTTTAGGTTTCACTTTGTTCCCTGCTGTATAGATAGATGAATTTGGAACTCTAAATCCAACATGGTTTGTAGTAGCTCTTTGAAACTTGACAAAATAAAGGAGTTCTCAGTTTTGTTTCTATGGTTTGTTTCCGCTTCAAGTACCCCTAAGCAGAGACTGTGGAAAAGCACTTTCATTGAGAGGGGTTGCCAAGCTTCTAAGAAATAAAGAGTTTCCGAATTGCCAGCAAATATTTTTTCACACCATCTTGATGATACTTAATGGTGAAATCGGTACACAAATCCCACTTGGCTCACCAAATTTTGTTCTTCTAGGTTGAAGCGTTCGTCTACAGTAGCAGTTTTTATATTTAAGTTTCACTCTGTTCTCTCCTATATAGATAGATGAATTTGGAACTCTAAATACTATATGGTTTGTAGTAGCTCTTTGAAACTTGACAAAATAAAGGAGTTCTCAGTTTTGTCTCTATGATTTGTTTCCGCTTCAAGTAGCCCTAAGCAGATATTGTGGAAAAGCACTTTCATGAGAGGGGTTGCCAAGCTTCCAAGATATTACGAGTTTCCGAAATACCAGCAAATATTTTTTCACCCAATCTTGATGATACGTGGTGGTAATGACAAGTCCACAAATCAAACTCGGCTCACCAAATTTTGTTCTTCTAGGTTGAAGCATTCATTTACAGTAGCAGTTTTTATGTTTAGGTTTCACTGTGTTCTCTGCTATATAGATAGATGAATTTGGAACTCTAAATCCAACATGGTTTGTAGTAGCTGTTTGAAACTTGACAAAATAAAGGAGGTCTCAGTTTTGTCTCAATGGAATGTTTCCTCTTTAAGTAGCGCTAGGCACTGACTGTGGAAAAGAACTTTCATTGAGAGGGGTTGCCAAGCTTCTAAGAAATAACAAGTTTCCGAAAAACCAGCAAATATTTTTTCACCCAATGTTGATGATACTTGGTGGTAATGAGGACTACACAAATCCCACTTGGCTCACCAAATTTTGTTCTTCTAGGTTGAAGCGTTCGTCTACAGTAGCAGTTTATATGTTTAGGTTTCACTCTATTCACTGCTACATAGATAGATGAATTTGGAACTCTAAATCCAACATGGTTTTTAGTAGCTCTTTGAAACTTGACAAAATATAGGAGATCTCAGTTTTGTCTTTATGGTTTGTTTCCTCTTCAAGTAGCCATAGGCACAGACGGTGGAAAAGCACTTTTATTGAGAGGGGTTGCCAAGCTTCCAAGAAATTACGAGTTTCCGAAATACCAGCAAATATTTTTTCACCCAATGTTGATGATACTTGGTGGTAATGATGAGTACACAAATCCCACTTGGCTCACCAAATTTTGTTCTTCGAGGTTGAAGCGTTCTTCTACAGTAGCATTTTATGTGTTTAGGTTTCACTCTGTTCTCTCGTATATAGATAGATGAATTTGGAACTCTAAATCCAACATGGTTTGTAGTGGCTCTTTGAAACTTGATAAAATAAAGGAGTTCTCAGTTTTGTCTCTACGATTTGTTTCCGCTTCAAGTAGCCCTAAGCAGTGACTGTTTAAAAGCACTTTCATTGAGAGGGGTTGCCAAGCTTCCAAGAAATTACGAGTTTCCGAAATACCAGCAAATATTTTTTCACCCAATGTTGATGATACTTGGTGGTAATGATGAGTACACAAATCCCACTTGGCTCACCAAATTTTGTTCTTCGAGGTTGAAGCGTTCTTCTACAGTAGCAGTTTATATGTTTAGGTTTCACTCTGTTCTCTCGTATATAGATAGATGAATTTGGAACTCTAAATCCAACATGGTTTGTAGTGGCTCTTTGAAACTTGACAAAATAAAGGAGTTCTCAGTTTTGTCTCTACGATTTGTTTCCGCTTCAAGTAGCCCTATGCAGTGACTGTTTAAAAGCACTTTCATTGAGAGGGGTTGCCAAGCTTCCAAGAAATTACGAGTTTCCGAAATACCAGCAAATATTTTTTCACCCAATCTTGATGATACGTGGTGGTAATAACAAGTCCACAAATCCCACTTGGCTCACCAAATTATGTTCTTCTAGGTTGAAGCGTTCGTTCAGTAGCAGTTTTTATTTTTAGGTTTCACTCTGTTCTCTCGTATACAGATAGATGAATTTGGAACTCGAAATCCAACATGTTTTGTAGTGGCACTTTGAAACTTGACAAAATAAAGGAGTTCTCAGTTTTGTCTCTATGGTTTGTTTCCTCTTCAAGTAGCCCTAGGCACAGATGGTGGAAAAGCACTTTCATTGAGAGGGGTTGCCAAGCTTCCAAAGAATTACCAGTTTCCGATATACCAGCAAATATTTTTTCACCCAATCTTGATGATACTTGGTGGTAATGATCGGTACACAAATCCCACTTGACTCACCAAACTTTGTTCTTCTAGGTTGATGCGTTCATTTTCAGTAGCAGTTTTTATTTTTAGGTTTCACTTTGTTCTCTGCTGTATAGATAGATGAATTTGGAACTCTAAATCCAACATGGTTTGTTGTAGCTCTTTGAAACTTGACAAAATAAAGGAGTTCTCAGTTTTGTTTCTATGGTTTGTTTCCGCTTCAAGTACCCCTAAGCAGAGACTGTGGAAAAGCACTTTCATTGAGAGGGGTTGCCAAGCTTCTAAGAAATAAAGAGTTTCCGAATTGCCAGCAAATATTTTTTCACACCATCTTGATGATACTTAATGGTGAAATCGGTACACAAATCCCACTTGGCTCACCAAATTTTGTTCTTCTAGGTTGAAGCGTTCGGCTACAGTAGCAGTTTTTATATTTAAGTTTCACTCTGTTCTCTCCTATATAGATAGATGAATTTGGAACTCTAAATACAATGTGGTTTGTAGTAGCTCTTTGAAACAAGACAAAATAAAGGAGTTCTCAGTTTTGTCTCTATGATTTGTTTCCGCTTCAAGTAGCCCTAAGCAGATACTGTGGAAAAGCACTTTCATTGAGAGGGGTTGCCAGGCTTCCAAGATATTACGAGTTTCCGAAATACCAGCAAATATTTTTTGACCCAATCTTGATGATACGTGGTGGTAATGACAAGTCCACAAATCAAACTCGGCTCACCAAATTTTGTTCTTCTAGGTTGAAGCATTCATTTACAGTAGCAGTTTTTATGTTTAGGTTTCACTGTGTTCTCTGCTATATAGATAGATGAATTTGGAACTCTAAATCCAACATGGTTTGTAGTACTGTTTGAAACTTGACAAAATAAAGGAGGTCTCAGTTTTGTCTCAATGGAATGTTTCCTCTTTAAGTAGCGCTAGGCACTGACTGTGGAAAAGAACTTTCATTGAGAGGGGTTGCCAAGCTTCTAAGAAATAACAAGTTTCCGAAAAACCAGCAAATATTTTTTCACCCAAACTTGATGATACTTGGTGGTTATGACAAGTACAGAAATCCCACTTGGCTCACCAAATTTTGTTCTTCTAGGTTGAAGCGTTCGTCTACAGTAGCAGTTTATATGTTTAGGTTTCACTCTATTCACTGCTACATAGATAGATGAATTTGGAACTCTAAATCCAACATGGTTTTTAGTAGCTCTTTGAAACTTGACAAAATATAGGAGATCTCAGTTTTGTCTTTATGGTTTGTTTCCTCTTCAAGTAGCCATAGGCACAGACGGTGGAAAAGCACTTTTATTGAGAGGGGTTGCCAAGCTTCCAAGAAATTACGAGTTTCCGAAATACCAGCAAATATTTTTTCACCCAATGTTGATGATACTTGGTGGTAATGATGAGTACACAAATCCCACTTGGCTCACCAAATTTTGTTCTTCGAGGTTGAAGCGTTCTTCTACAGTAGCATTTTATGTGTTTAGGTTTCACTCTGTTCTCTCGTATATAGATAGATGAATTTGGAACTCTAAATCCAACATGGTTTGTAGTGGCTCTTTGAAACTTGATAAAATAAAGGAGTTCTCAGTTTTGTCTCTACGATTTGTTTCCGCTTCAAGTAGCCCTAAGCAGTGACTGTTTAAAAGCACTTTCATTGAGAGGGGTTGCCAAGCTTCCAAGAAATTACGAGTTTCCGAAATACCAGCAAATATTTTTTCACCCAATCTTGATGATACGTGGTGGTAATGACAAGTCCACAAATCCCACTTGGCTCACCAAATTATGTTCTTCTAGGTTGAAGCGTTCGTTCAGTAGCAGTTTTTATTTTTAGGTTTCACTCTGTTCTCTCGTATACAGATAGATGAATTTGGAACTCGAAATCCAACATGTTTTGTAGTGGCACTTTGAAACTTGACAAAATAAAGGAGTTCTCAGTTTTGTCTCTATGGTTTGTTTCCTCTTCAAGTAGCCCTAGGCACAGATGGTGGAAAAGCACTTTCATTGAGAGGGGTTGCCAAGCTTCCAAAGAATTACCAGTTTCCTATATACCAGCAAATATTTTTTCACCCAATCTTGATGATACTTGGTGGTAATGATCGGTACACAAATCCAACTTGACTCACCAAACTTTGTTCTTCTAGGTTGATGCGTTCATTTTCAGTAGCAGTTTTAATTTTTAGGTTTCACTTTGTTCTCTGCTGTATAGATAGATGAATTTGGAACTCTAAATCCAACATGGTTTGTAGTAGCTCTTTGAAACTTGACAAAATAAAGGAGTTCTCAGTTTTGTTTCTATGGTTTGTTTCCGCTTCAAGTACCCCTAAGCAGAGACTGTGGAAAAGCACTTTCATTGAGAGGGGTTGCCAAGCTTCTAAGAAATAAAGAGTTTCCGAATTGCCAGCAAATATTTTTTCACACCATCTTGATGATACTTAATGCTGAAATCGGTACACAAATCCCACATGGCTCACCAAATTTTGTTCTTCTAGGTTGAAGCGTTCGTCTACAGTATCAGTTTTTATATTTAAGTTTCACTCTGTTCTCTCCTATATAGATAGATGAATTTGGAACTCTAAATACAATGTGGTTTTTAGTAGCTCTTTGAAACTTGACAAAATAAAGGAGTTCTCAGTTTTGTCTCTATGATTTGTTTCCGCTTCAAGTAGCCCTAAGCAGATACTGTGGAAAAGCACTTTCATTGAGAGGGGTTGCCAGGCTTCCAAGATATTACGAGTTTCCGAAATACCAGCAAATATTTTTTCACCCAATCTTGATGATACGTGGTGGTAATGACAAGTCCACAAATCAAACTCAGCTCACCAAATTTTGTTCTTCTAGGTTGAAGCGTTCATTTACAGTAGCAGTTTTTATGTTTAGGTTTCACTCTGTTCTCTGCTATATAGATAGATGAATTTGGAACTCTAAATCCAACATGGTTTGTAGTAGCTGTTTGAAACTTGACAAAATAAAGGAGGTCTCAGTTTTGTCTCAATGGAATGTTTCCTCTTTAAGTAGCCCTAGGCACTGACTGTGGAAAAGAACTTTCATTGAGAGGGGTTTCCAAGCTTCTAAGAAATAACAAGTTTCCGAAAAACCAGCAAATATTTTTTCACCCAAACTTGATGATACTTGGTGGTAATGACAAGTACACAAATCCCACTTGGCTCACCAAATTTTGTTCTTCTAGGTTGAAGCGTTCGTCTACAGTAGCAGTTTATATGTTTAGGTTTCACTCTATTCACTGCTACATAGATAGATGAATTTGGAACTCTAAATCCAACATGGTTTGTAGTAGCTCTTTGAAACTTGACAAAATATAGGAGATCTCAGTTTTGTCTTTATGGTTTGTTTCCTCTTCAAGTAGCCATAGGCACAGACGGTGGAAAAGCACTTTTATTGAGAGGGGTTGCCAAGCTTCCAAGAAATTACGAGTTTCCGAAATACCAGCAAATATTTTTTCACCCAATGTTGATGATACTTGGTGGTAATGATGACTACACAAATCCCACTTGGCTCACCAAATTTTGTTCTTCGAGGTTGAAGCGTTCTTCTACAGTAGCAGTTTATATGTTTAGGTTTCACTCTGTTCTCTCGTATATAGATAGATGAATTTGGAACTCTAAATCCAACATGGTTTGTAGTGGCTCTTTGAAACTTGACAAAATAAAGGAGTTCTCAGTTTTGTCTCTACGATTTGTTTCCGCTTCAAGTAGCCCTAAGCAGTGACTGTTTAAAAGCACTTTCATTGAGAGGGGTTGCCAAGCTTCCAAGAAATTACGAGTTTCCGAAATACCAGCAAATATTTTTTCACCCAATCTTGATGATACGTGGTGGTAATGACAAGTCCACAAATCCCACTTGGCTCACCAAATTATGTTCTTCTAGGTTGAAGCGTTCGTTCAGTAGCAGTTTTTATTTTTAGGTTTCACTCTGTTCTCTCGTATACAGATAGATGAATTTGGAACTCGAAATCCAACATGTTTTGTAGTGGCACTTTGAAACTTGACAAAATAAAGGAGTTCTCAGTTTTGTCTCTATGGTTTGTTTCCTCTTCAAGTAGCCCTAGGCACAGATGGTGGAAAAGCACTTTCATTGAGAGGGGTTGCCAAGCTTCCAAAGAATTACCAGTTTCCGATATACCAGCAAATATTTTTTCACCCAATCTTGATGATACTTGGTGGTAATGATCGGTACACAAATCCCACTTGACTCACCAAACTTTGTTCTTCTAGGTTGATGCGTTCATTTTCAGTAGCAGTTTTAATTTTTAGGTTTCACTTTGTTCTCTGCTGTATAGATAGATGAATTTGGAACTCTAAATCCAACATGGTTTTTAGTAGCTCTTTGAAACTTGACAAAATAAAGGAGTTCTCAGTTTTGTTTCTATGGTTTGTTTCCGCTTCAAGTACCCCTAAGCAGAGACTGTGGAAAAGCACTTTCATTGAGAGGGGTTGCCAAGCTTCTAAGAAATAAAGAGTGTCCGAATTGCCAGCAAATATTTTTTCACACCATCTTGATGATACTTAATGGTGAAATCGGTACACAAATCCCACTTGGCTCACCAAATTTTGTTCTTCTAGGTTGAAGCGTTCGTCTACAGTAGCAGTTTTTATATTTAAGTTTCACTCTGTTCTCTCCTATATAGATAGATGAATTTGGAACTCTAAATACAATGTGGTTTGTAGTAGCTCTTTGAAACTTGACAAAATAAAGGAGTTCTCAGTTTTGTCTCTATGATTTGTTTCCGCTTCAAGTAGCCCTAAGCAGATAGTGTGGAAAAGCACTTTCATTGAGAGGGGTTGCCAGGCTTCCAAGATATTACGAGTTTCCGAAATACCAGCAAATATTTTTTCACCCAATCTTGATGATACGTGGTGGTAATGACAAGTCCACAAATCAAACTCGGCTCACCAAATTTTGTTCTTCTAGGTTGAAGCGTTCATTACAGTAGCAGTTTTTATGTTTAGGTTTCACTCTGTTCTCTGCTATATAGATAGATGAATTTGGAACTCTAAATCCAACATGGTTTGTAGTAGCTGTTTGAAACTTGACAAAATAAAGGAGTTCTCAGTTTTGTCTCTATGATTTGTTTCCGCTTCAAGTAGCCCTAAGCAGAGACTGTGGAAAAGCACATTCATTGAGAGGGGTTGCCAAGCTTCCAAGAAATTACCAGTTTCCGAAATACCAGCAAATATTTTTTCACCCAATCTTAATGATGCGTGGTGGTAATGACAAGTCCACAAATCCCACTCGGCTCAACAAATTTTGTTCTTCTAGGTTGAAGCGTTCGTTTAGAGTAGCAGTTTTTATGTTTAGGTTTCACTCTGTTCTCTGCTATATAGATAGATGAATTTGGAACTCTAAATCCAACATGGTTTTTAGTAGCTCTTTGAAACTTGACAAAATATAGGAGATCTCAGTTTTGTCTTTATGGTTTGTTTCCTCTTCAAGTAGCCATAGGCACAGACGGTGGAAAAGCACTTTTATTGAGAGGGGTTGCCAAGCTTCCAAGAAATTACGAGTTTCCGAAATACCAGCAAATATTTTTTCACCCAATGTTGATGATACTTGGTGGTAATGATGAGTACACAAATCCCACTTGGCTCACCAAATTTTGTTCTTCGAGGTTGAAGCGTTCTTCTACAGTAGCAGTTTATATGTTTAGGTTTCACTCTGTTCTCTCGTATATAGATAGATGAATTTGGAACTCTAAATCCAACATGGTTTGTAGTGGCTCTTTGAAACTTGACAAAATAAAGGAGTTCTCAGTTTTGTCTCTACGATTTGTTTCCGCTTCAAGTAGCCCTAAGCAGTGACTGTTTAAAAGCACTTTCATTGAGAGGGGTTGCCAAGCTTCTAAGAAATAAAGAGTTTCCGAATTGCCAGCAAATATTTTTTCACACCATCTTGATGATACTTAATGGTGAAATCGGTACACAAATCCCACTTGGCTCACCAAATTTTGTTCTTCTAGGTTGAAGCGTTCGTCTACAGTAGCAGTTTTTATATTTAAGTTTCACTCTGTTCTCTCCTATATAGATAGATGAATTTGGAACTCTAAATACAATATGATTTGTAGTAGCTCTTTGAAACTTGACAAAATAAAGGAGTTCTCAGTTTTGTCTCTATGATTTGTTTCCGCTTCAAGTAGCCCTAAGCAGATACTGTGGAAAAGCACTTTCATTGAGAGGGGTTGCCAAGCTTCCAAGATATTACGAGTTTCCGAAATACCAGCAAATATTTTTTCACCCAATCTTGATAATACGTGGTGGTAATGACAAGTCCACAAATCAAACTCGGCTCACCAAATTTTGTTCTTCTAGGTTGAAGCGTTCATTTACAGTAGCAGTTTTTATGTTTAGGTTTCACTCTGTTCTCTGCTATATAGATAGATGAATTTGGAACTCTAAATCCAACATGGTTTGTAGTAGCTGTTTGAAACTTGACAAAATAAAGGAGTTCTCAGTTTTGTCTCTATGATTTGTTTCCGCTTCAAGTCGCCCTAAGCAGAGACTGTGGAAAAGCACATTCATTGAGAGGGGTTGCCAAGCTTCCAAGAAATTACCAGTTTCCGAAATACCAGCAAATATTTTTTCACCCAATCTTAATGATGCGTGGTGGTAATGACAAGTCCACAAATCCCAATCGGCTCAACAAATTTTGTTATCTAGGTTGAAGCGTTCGTTTAGAGTAGCAGTTTTTATGTTTAGGTTTCACTCTGTTCTCTGCTATATAGATAGATGAATTTGGAACTCTAAATCCAACATGGTTTGTAGTAGCTGTTTGAAACTTGACAAAATAAAGGAGGTCTCAGTTTTGTCTCAATGGAATGTTTCCTCTTTAAGTAGCCCTAGGCACTGACTGTGGAAAAGAACTTTCATTGAGAGGGGTTTCCAAGCTTCTAAGAAATAACAAGTTTCCGAAAAACCAGCAAATATTTTTTCACCCAAACTTGATGATACTTGGTGGTAATGACAAGTACACAAATCCCACTTGGCTCACCAAATTTTGTTCTTCTAGGTTGAAGCGTTCGTCTACAGTAGCAGTTTATATGTTTAGGTTTCACTCTATTCACTGCTACATAGATAGATGAATTTGGAACTCTAAATCCAACATGGTTTTTAGTAGCTCTTTGAAACTTGACAAAATATAGGAGATCTCAGTTTTGTCTTTATGGTTTGTTTCCTCTTCAAGTAGCCATAGGCACAGACGGTGGAAAAGCACTTTTATTGAGAGGGGTTGCCAAGCTTCCAAGAAATTACGAGTTTCCGAAATACCAGCAAATATTTTTTCACCCAATGTTGATGATACTTGGTGGTAATGATGACTACACAAATCCCACTTGGCTCACCAAATTTTGTTCTTCGAGGTTGAAGCGTTCTTCTACAGTAGCAGTTTATATGTTTAGGTTTCACTCTGTTCTCTCGTATATAGATAGATGAATTTGGAACTCTAAATCCAACATGGTTTGTAGTGGCTCTTTGAAACTTGATAAAATAAAGGAGTTCTCAGTTTTGTCTCTACGATTTGTTTCCGCTTCAAGTAGCCCTAAGCAGTGACTGTTTAAAAGCACTTTCATTGAGAGGGGTTGCCAAGCTTTCAAGAAATTACGAGTTTCCGAAATACCAGCAAATATTTTTTCACCCAATCTTGATGATACGTGGTGGTAATGACAAGTCCACAAATCCCACTTGGCTCACCAAATTATGTTCTTCTAGGTTGAAGCGTTCATTCAGTAGCAGTTTTTATTTTTAGGTTTCACTCTGTTCTCTCGTATACAGATAGATGAATTTGGAACTCGAAATCCAACATGTTTTGTAGTGGCACTTTGAAACTTGACAAAATAAAGGAGTTCTCAGTTTTGTCTCTATGGTTTGTTTCCTCTTCAAGTAGCCCTAGGCACAGATGGTGGAAAAGCACTTTCATTGAGAGGGGTTGCCAAGCTTCCAAAGAATTACCAGTTTCCGATATACCAGCAAATATTTTTTCACCCAATCTTGATGATACTTGGTGGTAATGATCGGTACACAAATCCCACTTGACTCACCAAACTTTGTTCTTCTAGGTTGATGCGTTCATTTTCAGTAGCAGTTTTTATTTTTAGGTTTCACTTTGTTCTCTGCTGTATAGATAGATGAATTTGGAACTCTAAATCCAACATGGTTTGTAGTAGCTCTTTGAAACTTGACAAAATAAAGGAGTTCTCAGTTTTGTTTCTATGGTTTGTTTCCACTTCAAGTACCCCTAAGCAGAGACTGTGGAAAAGCACTTTCATTGAGAGGGGTTGCCAAGCTTCTAAGAAATAAAGAGTGTCCGAATTGCCAGCAAATATTTTTTCACACCATTTTGATGATACTTAATGGTGAAATCGGTACACAAATCCCACTTGGCTCACCAAATTTTGTTCTTCTAGGTTGAAGCGTTCGTCTACAGTAGCAGTTTTTATATTTAAGTTTCACTCTGTTCTCTCCTATATAGATAGATGAATTTGGAACTCTAAATACAATGTGGTTTGTAGCAGCTCTTTGAAACTTGACAAAATAAAGGAGTTCTCAGTTTTGTCTCTATGATTTGTTTCCGCTTCAAGTAGCCCTAAGCAGATAGTGTGGAAAAGCACTTTCATTGAGAGGGGTTGCCAGGCTTCCAAGATATTACGAGTTTCCGAAATACCAGCAAATATTTTTTCACCCAATCTTGATGATACGTGGTGGTAATGACAAGTCCACAAATCAAACTCGGCTCACCAAATTTTGTTCTTCTAGGTTGAGGCGTTCATTTACAGTAGCAGTTTTTATGTTTAGGTTTCACTCTGTTCTCTGCTATATAGATAGATGAATTTGGAACTCTAAATCCAACATGGTTTGTAGTAGCTCTTTGAAACTTGACAAAATAAAGGAGTTCTCAGTTTTGTCTCTATGATTTGTTTCCGCTTCAAGTAGCCCTAAGCAGAGACTGTGGAAAAGCACATTCATTGAGAGGGGTTGCCAAGCTTCCAAGAAATTACCAGTTTCCGAAATACCAGCAAATATTTTTTCACCCAATCTTAATGATGCGTGGTGGTAATGACAAGTCCACAAATCCCACTCGGCTCAACAAATTTTGTTCTTCTAGGTTGAAGCGTTCGTTTAGAGTAGCAGTTTTTATGTTTAGGTTTCACTCTGTTCTCTGCTATATAGATAGATGAATTTGGAACTCTAAATCCAACATGGTTTGTAGTAGCTCTTTGAAACTTGACAAAATATAGGAGATCTCAGTTTTGTCTTTATGGTTTGTTTCCTCTTCAAGTAGCCATAGGCACAGACGGTGGAAAAGCACTTTTATTGAGAGGGGTTGCCAAGCTTCCAAGAAATTACGAGTTTCCGAAATACCAGCAAATATTTTTTCACCCAATGTTGATGATACTTGGTGGTAATGATGAGTACACAAATCCCACTTGGCTCACCAAATTTTGTTCTTCGAGGTTGAAGCGTTCTTCTACAGTAGCAGTTTATATGTTTAGGTTTCACTCTGTTCTCTCGTATATAGATAGATGAATTTGGAACTCTAAATCCAACATGGTTTGTAGTGGCTCTTTGAAACTTGACAAAATAAAGGAGTTCTCAGTTTTGTCTCTATGATTTGTTTCCGCTTCAAGTAGCCCTAAGCAGTGACTGTTTAAAAGCACTTTCATTGAGAGGGGTTGCCAAGCTTCCAAGAAATTACGAGTTTCCGAAATACCAGCAAATATTTTTTCACCCAATCTTGATGATACGTGGTGGTAATGACAAGTCCACAAATCCCACTTGGCTCACCAAATTATGTTCTTCTAGGTTGAAGTGTTCGTTCAGTAGCAGTTTTTATTTTTAGGTTTCACTCTGTTCTCTCGTATACAGATAGATGAATTTGGAACTCGAAATCCAACATGTTTTGTAGTGGCACTTTGAAACTTGAGAAAATAAAGGAGTTCTCAGTTTTGTCTCTATGGTTTGTTTCCTCTTCAAGTAGCCCTAGGCACAGATGGTGGAAAAGCACTTTCATTGAGAGGGGTTGCCAAGCTTCCAAAGAATTACCAGTTTCCGATATACCAGCAAATATTTTTTCACCCAATCTTGATGATACTTGGTGGTAATGATCGGTACACAAATCCCACTTGATTCACCAAACTTTGTTCTTCTAGGTTGATGCGTTCATTTTCAGTAGCAGTTTTTATTTTTAGGTTTCACTTTGTTCTCTGCTGTATAGATAGATGAATTTAGAACTCTAAATCCAACATGGTTTGTAGTAGCTCTTTGAAACTTGACAAAATAAAGGAGTTCTCAGTTTTGTTTCTATGGTTTGTTTCCGCTTCAAGTACCCCTAAGCAGAGACTGTGGAAAAGCACTTTCATTGAGAGGGTTTGCCAAGCTTCTAAGAAATAAAGAGTGTCCGAATTGCCAGCAAATATTTTTTCACACAATCTTGATGATACTTAATGGTGAAATCGGTACACAAATCCCACTTGGCTCACCAAATTTTGTTCTTCTAGGTTGAAGCGTTCGTCTACAGTAGCAGTTTTTATATTTAAGTTTCACTCTGTTCTCTCCTATATAGATAGATGAATTTGGAACTCTAAATACAATGTGGTTTTTAGTAGCTCTTTGAAACTTGACAAAATAAAGGAGTTCTCAGTTTTGTCTCTATGATTTGTTTCCGCTTCAAGTAGCCCTAAGCAGATACTGTGGAAAAGCACTTTCATTGAGAGGGGTTGCCAGGCTTCCAAGATATTACGAGTTTCCGAAATACCAGCAAATATTTTTTCACCCAATCTTGATGATACATGGTGGTAATGACAAGTCCACAAATCAAACTCGGCTCACCAAATTTTGTTCTTCTAGGTTGAAGCGTTCATTTACAGTAGCAGTTTTTATGTTTAGGTTTCACTCTGTTCTCTGCTATATAGATAGATGAATTTGGAACTCTAAATCCAACATGGTTTGTAGTAGCTGTTTGAAACTTGACAAAATAAAGGAGTTCTCAGTTTTGCTCTATGATTTGTTTCCGCTTCAAGTAGCCCTAAGCAGAGACTGTGGAAAAGCACATTCATTGAGAGGGGTTGCCAAGCTTCCAAGAAATTACCAGTTTCCGAAATACCAGCAAATATTTTTTCACCCAATCTTAATGATGCGTGGTGGTAATGACAAGTCCACAAATCCCACTCGGCTCAACAAATTTTGTTCTTCTAGGTTGAAGCGTTCGTTTAGAGTAGCAGTTTTTATGTTTAGGTTTCACTCTGTTCTCTGCTATATAGATAGATGAATTTGGAACTCTAAATCCAACATGGTTTGTAGTAGCTGTTTGAAACTTGACAAAATAAAGGAGGTCTCAGTTTTGTCTCAATGGAATGTTTCCTCTTTAAGTAGCCCTAGGCACTGACTGTGGAAAGAACTTTCATTGAGAGGGGTTGCCAAGATTCTAAGAAATAACAAGTTTCTGAAAAACCAGCAAATATTTTTTCACCCAAACTTGATGATACTTGGTGGTAATGACAAGTACACAAATCCCACTTGGCTCACCAAATTTTGTTCTTCTAGGTTGAAGCGTTCGTCTACAGTAGCAGTTTATATGTTTAGGTTTCACTCTATTCACTGCTACATAGATAGATGAATTTGGAACTCTAAATCCAACATGGTTTTTAGTAGCTCTTTGAAACTTGACAAAATATAGGAGATCTCAGTTTTGTCTTTATGGTTTGTTTCCTCTTCAAGTAGCCATAGGCACAGACGGTGGAAAAGCACTTTTATTGAGAGGGGTTGCCAAGCTTCCAAGAAATTACGAGTTTCCGAAATACCAGCAAATATTTTTTCACCCAATGTTGATGATACTTGGTGGTAATGATGAGTACACAAATCCCACTTGGCTCACCAAATTTTGTTCTTCGAGGTTGAAGCGTTCTTCTACAGTAGCAGTTTATGTGTTTAGGTTTCACTCTGTTCTCTCGTATATAGATAGATGAATTTGGAACTCTAAATCCAACATGGTTTGTAGTGGCTCTTTGAAACTTGACAAAATAAAGGAGTTCTCAGTTTTGTCTCTACGATTTGTTTCCGCTTCAAGTAGCCCTAAGCAGTGACTGTTTAAAAGCACTTTCATTGAGAGGGGTTGCCAAGCTTCCAAGAAATTACGAGTTTACGAAATACCAGCAAATATTTTTTCACCCAATCTTAATGATACGTGGTGGTAATGACAAGTCCACAAATCCCACTTGGCTCACCAAATTATGTTCTTCTAGGTTGAAGCGTTCGTTCAGTAGCAGTTTTTATTTTTAGGTTTCACTCTGTTCTCTCGTATACAGATAGATGAATTTGGAACTCGAAATCCAACATGTTTTGTAGTGGCACTTTGAAACTTGACAAAATAAAGGAGTTCTCAGTTTTGTCTCTATGGTTTGTTTCCTCTTCAAGTAGCCCTAGGCACAGATGGTGGAAAAGCACTTTCATTGAGAGGGGTTGCCAAGCTTCCAAAGAATTACCAGTTTCCGATATACCAGCAAATATTTTTTCACCCAATCTTGATGATACTTGGTGGTAATGATCGGTACACAAATCCCACTTGATTCACCAAACTTTGTTCTTCTAGGTTGATGCGTTCATTTTCAGTAGCAGTTTTTATTTTTAGGTTTAACTTTGTTCTCTGCTGTATAGATAGATGAATTTGGAACTCTAAATCCAACATGGTTTGTAGTAGCTCTTTGAAACTTGACAAAATAAAGGAGTTCTCAGTTTGGTTTCTATGGTTTGTTTCCGCTTCAAGCACCCCTAAGCAGAGACTGTGGAAAAGCACTTTCATTGAGAGGGGTTGCCAAGCTTCTAAGAAATAAAGAGTTTCCGAATTGCCAGCAAATATTTTTTCACACCATCTTGATGATACTTAATGGTGAAATCGGTACACAAATCCCACTTGGCTCACCAAATTTTGTTCTTCTAGGTTGAAGCGTTCGTCTACAGTAGCAGTTTTTATATTTAAGTTTCACTCTGTTCTCTCCTATATAGATAGATGAATTTGGAACTCTAAATACAATATGGTTTGTAGTAGCTCTTTGAAACTTGACAAAATAAAGGAGTTCTCAGTTTTGTCTCTATGATTTGTTTCCGCTTCAAGTAGCCCTAAGCAGAGACTGTGGAAAAGCACTTTCATTGAGAGGGGTTGCCAGGCTTCCAAGATATTACGAGTTTCCAAAATACCAGCAAATATTTTTTCACCCAATCTTGATGATATGTGGTGGTAATGACAAGTCCACAAGTCAAACTCGGCTCACCAAATTTTGTTCTTCTAGGTTGAAGCGTTCATTTACAGTAGCAGTTTTTATGTTTAGGTTTCACTCTGTCTCTGCTATATAGATAGATAAATTTGGAACTCTAAATCCAACATGGTTTGTAGTAGCTCTTTGAAACTTGACAAAATAAAGGAGTTCTCAGTTTTGTCTCTATGATTTGTTTCCGCCTCAAGTAGCCCTAAGCAGAGACTGTGGAAAAGCACATTCATTGAGAGGGGTTGCCAAGCTTCCAAGAAATTACCAGTTTCCGAAATACCAGCAAATATTTTTTCACCCAATCTTAATGATGCGTGGTGGTAATGACAAGTCCACAAATCCCACTCGGCTCAACAAATTTTGTTCTTCTAGGTTGAAGCGTTCGTTTAGAGTAGCAGTTTTTATGTTTAGGTTTCACTCTGTTCTCTGCTATATAGATAGATGAATTTGGAACTCTAAATCCAACATGGTTTGTAGTAGCTGTTTGAAACTTGACAAAATAAAGGAGGTCTCAGTTTTGTCTCAATGGAATGATTCCTCTTTAAGTAGCCCTAGGCACTGACTGTGGAAAGAACTTTCATTGAGAGGGGTTGCCAAGCTTCTAAGAAATAACAAGTTTCTGAAAAACCAGCAAATATTTTTTCACCCAAACTTGATGATACTTGGTGGTAATGACAAGTACACAAATCCCACTTGGCTCACCAAATTTTGTTCTTCTAGGTTGAAGCGTTCGTCTACAGTAGCAGTTTATATGTTTAGGTTTCACTCTATTCACTGCTACATAGATAGATGAATTTGGAACTCTAAATCCAACATGGTTTTTAGTAGCTCTTTGAAACTTGACAAAATATAGGAGATCTCAGTTTTGTCTTTATGGTTTGTTTCCTCTTCAAGTAGCCATAGGCACAGACGGTGGAAAAGCACTTTTATTGAGAGGGGTTGCCAAGCTTCCAAGAAATTACGAGTTTCCGAAATACCAGCAAATATTTTTTCACCCAATGTTGATGATACTTGGTGGTAATGATGAGTACACAAATCCCACTTGGCTCACCAAATTTTGTTCTTCGAGGTTGAAGCGTTCTTCTACAGTAGCAGTTTATGTGTTTAGGTTTCACTCTGTTCTCTCGTATATAGATAGATGAATTTGGAACTCTAAATCCAACATGGTTTGTAGTGGCTCTTTGAAACTTGACAAAATAAAGGAGTTCTCAGTTTTGTCTCTACGATTTGTTTCCGCTTCAAGTAGCCCTAAGCAGTGACTGTTTAAAAGCACTTTCATTGAGAGGGGTTGCCAAGCTTCCAAGAAATTACGAGTTTCCGAAATACCAGCAAATATTTTTTCACCCAATCTTGATGATACGTGGTGGTAATGACAAGTCCACAAATCCCACTTGGCTCACCAAATTATGTTCTTCTAGGTTGAAGCGTTCGTTCAGTAGCAGTTTTTATTTTTAGGTTTCACTCTGTTCTCTCGTATACAGATAGATGAATTTGGAACTCGAAATCCAACATGTTTTGTAGTGGCACTTTGAAACTTGACAAAATAAAGGAGTTCTCAGTTTTGTCTCTATGGTTTGTTTCCTCTTCAAGTAGCCCTAGGCACAGATGGTGGAAAAGCACTTTCATTGAGAGGGGTTGCCAAGCTTCCAAACAATTACCAGTTTCCGATATACCAGCAAATATTTTTTCACCCAATCTTGATGATACTTGGTGGTAATGATCGGTATACAAATCCCACTTGATTCACCAAACTTTGTTCTTCTAGGTTGATGCGTTCATTTTCAGTAGCAGTTTTTATTTTTAGGTTTCACTTTGTTCTCTGCTGTATAGATAGATGAATTTGGAACTCTAAATCCAACATGGTTTGTAGTAGCTCTTTGAAACTTGACAAAATAAAGGAGTTCTCAGTTTTGTTTCTATGGTTTGTTTCCGCTTCAAGTACCCCTAAGCAGAGACTGTGGAAAAGCACTTTCATTGAGAGGGGTTGCCAAGCTTCTAAGAAATAAAGAGTTTCCGAATTGCCAGCAAATATTTTTTCACACCATCTTGATGATACTTAATGGTGAAATCGGTACACAAATCCCACTTGGCTCACCAAATTTTGTTCTTCTAGGTTGAAGCGTTCGTCTACAGTAGCAGTTTTTATATTTAAGTTTCACTCTGTTCTCTCCTATATAGATAGATGAATTTGGAACTCTAAATACAATATGGTTTGTAGTAGCTCTTTCAAACTTGACAAAATAAAGGAGTTCTCAGTTTTGTCTCTATGATTTGTTTCCGCTTCAAGTAGCCCTAAGCAGATACTGTGGAAAAGCACTTTCATTGAGAGGGGTTGCCAATCTTCCAAGATATTACGAGTTTCCGAAATACCAGCAAATATTTTTTCACCCAATCTTGATGATACGTGGTGGTAATGACAAGTCCACAAATCAAACTCGGCTCAACAAATTTTGTTCTTCTAGGTTGAAGCGTTCGTTTAGAGTAGCAGTTTTTATGTTTAGGTTTCACTCTGTTCTCTGCTATATAGATAGATGAATTTGGAACTCTAAATCCAACATGGTTTGTAGTAGCTGTTTGAAACTTGACAAAATAAAGGAGGTCTCAGTTTTGTCTCAATGGAATGTTTCCTCTTTAAGTAGCCCTAGGCACTGACTGTGGAAAGAACTTTCATTGAGAGGGGTTGCCAAGCTTCTAAGAAATAACAAGTTTCTGAAAAACCAGCAAATATTTTTTCACCCAAACTTGATGATACTTGGTGGTAATGACAAGTACACAAATCCCACTTGGCTCACCAAATTTCGTTTTTCTAGGTTGAAGCGTTCATCTACAGTAGCAGTTTATATGTTTAGGTTTCACTCTATTCACTGCTACATAGATAGATGAATTTGGAACTCTAAATCCAACATGGTTTTTAGTAGCTCTTTGAAACTTGACAAAATATAGGAGATCTCAGTTTTGTCTTTATGGTTTGTTTCCTCTTCAAGTAGCCATAGGCACAGACGGTGGAAAAGCACTTTTATTGAGAGGGGTTGCCAAGCTTCCAAGAAATTACGAGTTTCCGAAATACCAGCAAATATTTTTTCACCCAATGTTGATGATACTTGGTGGTAATGATGAGTACACAAATCCCACTTGGCTCACCAAATTTTGTTCTTCGAGGTTGAAGCGTTCTTCTACAGGAGCAGTTTATGTGTTTAGGTTTCACTCTGTTCTCTCGTATATAGATAGATGAATTTGGAACTCTAAATCCAACATGGTTTGTAGTGGCTCTTTGAAACTTGACAAAATAAAGGAGTTCTCAGTTTTGTCTCTACGATTTGTTTCCGCTTCAAGTAGCCCTAAGCAGTGACTGTTTAAAAGCACTTTCATTGAGAGGGGTTGCCAAGCTTCCAAGAAATTACGAGTTTCCGAAATACCAGCAAATATTTTTTCACCCAATCTTGATGATACGTGGTGGTAATGACAAGTCCACAAATCCCACTTGGCTCACCAAATTATGTTCTTCTAGGTTGAAGCGTTCGTTCAGTAGCAGTTTTTATTTTTAGGTTTCACTCTGTTCTCTCGTATACAGATAGATGAATTTGGAACTCGAAATCCAACATGTTTTGTAGTGGCACTTTGAAACTTGACAAAATAAAGGAGTTCTCAGTTTTGTCTCTAGGGTTTGTTTCCTCTTCAAGTAGCCCTAGGCACAGATGGTGGAAAAGCACTTTCATTGAGAGGGGTTGCCAAGCTTCCAAAGAATTACCAGTTTCCGATATACCAGCAAATATTTTTTCACCCAATCTTGATGATACTTGGTGGTAATGATCGGTACACAAATCCCACTTGATTCACCAAACATTGTTCTTCTAGGTTGATGCGTTCATTTTCAGTAGCAGTTTTTATTTTTAGGTTTCACTTTGTTCTCTGCTGTATAGATAGATGAATTTGGAACTCTAAATCCAACATGGTTTTCAGTAGCTCTTTGAAACTTGACAAAATAAAGGAGTTCTCAGTTTTGTTTCTATGGTTTGTTTCCGCTTCAAGTACCCCTAAGCAGAGACTGTGGAAAAGCACTTTCATTGAGAGGGGTTGCCAAGCTTCTAAAAAATAAAGAGTTTCCGAATTGCCAGCAAATATTTTTTCACACCATCTTGATGATACTTAATGGTGAAATCGGTACACAAATCCCACTTGGCTCACCAAATTTTGTTCTTCTAGGTTGAAGCGTTCATTTACAGTAGCAGTTTTTATGTTTAGGTTTCACTCTGTTCTCTGCTATATAGATAGATGAATTTGGAACTCTAAATCCAACATGGTTTGTAGTAGCTCTTTGAAACTTGACAAAATAAAGGAGTTCTCAGTTTTGTCTCTATGATTTGTTTCCGCTTCAAGTAGCCCTAAGTAGAGACTGTGGAAAAGCACATTCATTGAGAGGGGTTGCCAAGCTTCCAAGAAATTACCAGTTTCCGAAATACCAGCAAATATTTTTTCACCCAATCTTAATGATGCGTGGTGGTAATGACAAGTCCACAAATCCCACTCGGCTCAACAAATTTTGTTCTTCTAGGTTGAAGCGTTCGTTTAGAGTAGCAGTTTTTATGTTTAGGTTTCACTCTGTTCTCTGCTATATAGATAGATGAATTTGGAACTCTAAATCCAACATGGTTTGTAGTAGCTGTTTGAAACATGACAAAATAAAGGAGGTCTCAGTTTTGTCTCAATGGAATGTTTCCTCTTTAAGTAGCCCTAGGCACTGACTGTGGAAAGAACTTTCATTGAGAGGGGTTGTTAAGCTTCTAAGAAATAACAAGTTTCTGAAAAACCAGCAAATATTTTTTCACCCAAACTTGATGATACTTGGTGGTAATGACAAGTACACAAATCCCACTTGGCTCACCAAATTTTGTTCTTCTAGGTTGAAGCGTTCGTCTACAATAGCAGTTTATATGTTTAGGTTTCACTCTATTCACTGCTACATAGATAGATGAATTTGGAACTCTAAATCCAACATGGTTTTTAGTAGCTCTTTGAAACTTGACAAAATATAGGAGATCTCAATTTTGTCTTTATGGTTTGTTTCCTCTTCAAGTAGCCATAGGCACAGACGGTGGAAAAGCACTTTTATTGAGAGGGGTTGCCAAGCTTCCAAGACATTACGAGTTTCCGAAATACCAGCAAATATGTTTTCACCCAATGTTGATGATACTTGGTGGTAATGATGAGTACACAAATCCCACTTGGCTCACCAAATTTTGTTCTTCGAGGTTGAAGCGTTCTTCTACAGTAGCAGTTTATGTGTTTAGGTTTCACTCTGTTCTCTCGTATATAGATAGATGAATTTGGAACTCTAAATCCAACATGGTTTGTAGTGGCACTTTGAAACTTGACAAAATAAAGGAGTTCTCAGTTTGTCTCTACGATTTGTTTCCGCTTCAAGTAGCCCTAAGCAGTGACTGTTTAAAAGCACTTTCATTGAGAGGGCTTGCCAAGCTTCCAAGAAATTACGAGTTTCCGAAATACCAGCAAATATTTTTTCACCCAATCTTGATGATACGTGGTGGTAATGACAAGTCCACAAATCCCACTTGGCTCACCAAATTATGTTCTTCTAGGTTGAAGCGTTCGTTCAGTAGCAGTTTTTATTTTTAGGTTTCACTCTGTTCTCTCGTATACAGATAGATGAATTTGGAACTCGAAATCCAACATGTTTTGTAGTGGCACTTTGAAACTTGACAAAATAAAGGAGTTCTCAGTTTTGTCTCTATGGTTTGTTTCCTCTTCAAGTAGCCCTAGGCACAGATGGTGGAAAAGCACTTTCATTGAGAGGGGTTGCCAAGCTTCCAAAGAATTACCAGTTTCCGATATACCAGCAAATATTTTTTCACCCAATCTTGATGATACTTGGTGGTAATGATCGGTACACAAATCCCACTTGACTCACCAAACTTTGTTCTTCTAGGTTGATGCGTTCATTTTCAGTAGCAGTTTTTATTTTTAGGTTTCACTTTGTTCTCTGCTGTATAGATAGATGAATTTGGAACTCTAAATCCAACATGGTTTGTAGTAGCTCTTTGAAACTTGACAAAATAAAGGAGTTCTCAGTTTTGTTTCTATGGTTTGTTTCCACTTCAAGTACCCCTAAGCAGAGACTGTGGAAAAGCACTTTCATTGAGAGGGGTTGCCAAGCTTCTAAGAAATAAAGAGTTTCCGAATTGCCAGCAAATATTTTTTCACACCATCTTGATGATACTTAATGGTGAAATCGGTACACAAATCCCACTTGGCTCACCAAATTTTGTTCTTCTAGGTTGAAGCGTTCGTCTACAGTAGCAGTTTTTATATTTAAGTTTCACTCTGTTCTCTCCTATATAGATAGATGAATTTGGAACTCTAAATACAATATGGTTTGTAGTAGCTCTTTGAAACTTGACAAAATAAAGGAGTTCTCAGTTTTGTCTCTATGATTTGTTTCCGCTTCAAGTAGCCCTAAGCAGATACTGTGGAAAAGCACTTTCATTGAGAGGGGTTGCCAAGCTTCCAAGATATTACGAGTTTCCGAAATACCAGCAAATATTTTTTCACCCAATCTTGATGATACGTGGTGGTAATGACAAGTCCACAAATCAAACTCGGCTCACCAAATTTTGTTCTTCTAGGTTGAAGCGTTCATTTACAATAGCAGTTTTTATGTTTAGGTTTCACTCTGTTCTCTGCTATATAGATAGATGAATTTGGAACTCTAAATCCAACATGGTTTGTAGTAGCTCTTTGAAACTTGAAAAAATAAAGGAGTTCTCAGTTTTGTCTCTATGATTTGTTTCCGCTTCAAGTAGCCCTAAGCAGAGACTGTGGAAAAGCACATTCATTGAGAGGGGTTGCCAAGCTTCCAAGAAATTACCAGTTTCCGAAATACCAGCAAATATTTTTTCACCCAATCTTAATGATGCGTGGTGGTAATGACAAGTCCACAAATCCCACTCGGCTCAACAAATTTTGTTCTTCTAGGTTGAAGTGTTCGTTTAGAGTAGCAGTTTTTATGTTTAGGTTTCACTCTGTTCTCTGCTATATAGATAGATGAATTTGGAACTCTAAATCCAACATGGTTTGTAGTAGCTGTTTGAAACTTGACAAAATAAAGGAGGTCTCAGTTTTGTCTCAATGGAATGTTTCCTCTTTAAGTAGCCCTAGGCACTGACTGTGGAAAGAACTTTCATTGAGAGGGGTTGCCAAGCTTCTAAGAAATAACAAGTTTCTGAAAAACCAGCAAATATTTTTTCACCCAAACTTGATGATACTTGGTGGTAATGACAAGTACACAAATCCCACTTGGCTCACCAAATTTTGTTCTTCTAGGTTGAAGCGTTCGTCTACAGTAGCAGTTTATATGTTTAGGTTTCACTCTATTCACTGCTACATAGATAGATGAATTTGGAACTCTAAATCCAACATGGTTTTTAGTAGCTCTTTGAAACTTGACAAAATATAGGAGATCTCAGTTTTGTCTTTATGGTTTGTTTCCTCTTCAAGTAGCCATAGGCACAGACGGTGGAAAAGCACTTTTATTGAGAGGGGTTGCCAAGCTTCCAAGACATTACGAGTTTCCGAAGTACCAGCAAATATTTTTTCACCCAATGTTGATGATACTTGGTGGTAATGATGAGTACACAAATCCCACTTGGCTCACCAAATTTTGTTCTTCGAGGTTGAAGCGTTCTTCTACAGTAGCAGTTTATGTGTTTAGGTTTCACTCTGTTCTCTCGTATATAGATAGATGAATTTGGAACTCTAAATCCAACATGGTTTGTAGTGGCTCTTTGAAACTTGACAAAATAAAGGAGTTCTCAGTTTTGTCTCTACGATTTGTTTCCGCTTCAAGTAGCCCTAAGCAGTGACTGTTTAAAAGCACTTTCATTGAGAGGGGTTGCCAAGCTTCCAAGAAATTACGAGTTTCCGAAATACCAGCAAATATTTTTTCACCCAATCTTGATGATACGTGGTGGTAATGACAAGTCCACAAATCCCACTTGGCTCACCAAATTATGTTCTTCTAGGTTGAAGCGTTCGTTCAGTAGCAGTTTTTATTTTTAGGTTTCACTCTGTTCTCTCGTATACAGATAGATGAATTTGGAACTCGAAATCCAACATGTTTTGTAGTGGCACTTTGAAACTTGACAAAATAAAGGAGTTCTCAGTTTTGTCTCTATGGTTTGTTTCCTCTTCACGTAGCCCTAGGCACAGATGGTGGAAAAGCACTTTCATTGAGAGGGGTTGCCAAGCTTCCAAAGAATTACCAGTTTCCGATATACCAGCAAATATTTTTTCACCCTATCTTGATGATACTTGGTGGTAATGATCGGTACACAAATCCCACTTGATTCACCAAACTTTGTTCTTCTAGGTTGATGCGTTCATTTTCAGTAGCAGTTTTAATTTTTAGGTTTCACTTTGTTCTCTGCTGTATAGATAGATGAATTTAGAACTCTAAATCCAACATGTTTTGTAGTAGCTCTTTGAAACTTGACAAAATAAAGGAGTTCTCAGTTTTGTTTCTATGGTTTGTTTCCGCTTCAAGTACCCCTAAGCAGAGACTGTGGAAAAGCACTTTCATTGAGAGGGGTTGCCAAGCTTCTAAGAAATAAAGAGTTTCCGAATTGCCAGCAAATATTTTTTCACACCATCTTGATGATACTTAATGGTGAAATCGGTACACAAATCCCACTTGGCTCACCAAATTTTGTTCTTCTAGGTTGAAGCGTTCGTCTACAGTAGCAGTTTTTATATTTAAGTTTCACTCTGTTCTCTCCTATATAGATAGATGAATTTGGAACTCTAAATACAATATGGTTTGTAGTAGCTCTTTGAAACTTGACAAAATAAAGGAGTTCTCAGTTTTGTCTCTATGATTTGTTTCCGCTTCAAGTAGCCCTAAGCAGATACTGTGGAAAAGCACTTTCATTGAGAGGGGTTGCCAAGCTTCCAAGATATTACGAGTTTCCGAAATACCAGCAAATATTTTTTCACCCAATCTTGATGATACGTGGTGGTAATGACAAGTCCACAAATCAAACTCGGCTCACCAAATTTTGTTCTCCTAGGTTGAAGCGTTCATTTACAGTAGCAGTTTTTATGTTTAGGTTTCACTCTGTTCTCTGCTATATAGATAGATGAATTTGGAACTCTAAATCCAACATGGTTTGTAGTAGCTCTTTGAAACTTGACAAAATAAAGGAGTTCTCAGTTTTGTCTCTATGATTTGTTTCCGCTTCAAGTAGCCCTAAGCAGAGACTGTGGAAAAGCACATTCATTGAGAGGGGTTGCCAAGCTTCCAAGAAATTACCAGTTTCCGAAATACCAGCAAATATTTTTTCACCCAATCTTAATGATGCGTGGTGGTAATGACAAGTCCACAAATCCCACTCGGCTCAACAAATTTTGTTCTTCTAGGTTGAAGCGTTCGTTTAGAGTAGCAGTTTTTATGTTTAGGTTTCACTCTGTTCTCTGCTATATAGATAGATGAATTTGGAACTCTAAATCCAACATGGTTTGTAGTAGCTGTTTGAAACTTGACAAAATAAAGGAGGTCTCAGTTTTGTCTCAATGGAATGTTTCCTCTTTAAGTAGCCCTAGGCACTGACTGTGGAAAGAACTTTCATTGAGAGGGGTTGCCAAGCTTCTAAGAAATAACAAGTTTCTGAAAAACCAGCAAATATTTTTTCACCCAAACTTGATGATACTTGGTGGTAATGACAAGTACACAAATCCCACTTGGCTCACCAAATTTTGTTCTTCTAGGTTGAAGCGTTCGTCTACAGTAGCAGTTTATGTGTTTAGGTTTCACTCTATTCACTGCTACATAGATAGATGAATTTGGAACTCTAAATCCAACATGGTTTTTAGTAGCTCTTTGAAACTTGACAAAATATAGGAGATCTCAGTTTTGTCTTTATGGTTTGTTCCTCTTCAAGTAGCCATAGGCACAGATGGTGGAAAAGCACTTTTATTGAGAGGGGTTGCCAAGCTTCCAAGAAATTACGAGTTTCCGAAATACCAGCAAATATTTTTTCACAAAATGTTGATGATACTTGGTGGTAATGATGAGTACACAAATCCCACTTGGCTCACCAAATTTTGTTCTTCGAGGTTGAAGCATTCTTCTACAGTAGCAGGTTATGTGTTTAGGTTTCACTCTGTTCTCTCGTATATAGATAGATGAATTTGGAACTCTAAATCCAACATGGTTTGTAGTGGCTCTTTGAAACTTGACAAAATAAAGGAGTTCTCAGTTTTGTCTCTACGATTTGTTTCCACTTCAAGTAGCCCTAAGCAGTGACTGTTTAAAAGCACTTTCATTGAGAGGGGTTGCCAAGCTTCCAAGAAATTACGAGTTTCCGAAATACCAGCAAATATTTTTTCACCCAATCTTGATGATACGTGGTGGTAATGACAAGTCCACAAATCCCACTTGGCTCTCCAAATTATGTTCTTCTAGGTTGAATCGTTCGTTCAGTAGCAGTTTTTATTTTTAGGTTTCACTCTGTTCTCTCGTATACAGATAGATGAATTTGGAACTCGAAATCCAACATGTTTTGTAGTGGCACTTTGAAACTTGACAAAATAAAGGAGTTCTCAGTTTTGTCTCTATGGTTTGTTTCCTCTTCAAGTAGCCCTAGGCACAGATGGTGGAAAAGCACTTTCATTGAGAGGGGTTGCCAAGCTTCCAAAGAATTACCAGTTTCCGATATACCAGCAAATATTTTTTCACCCAATCTTGATGATACTTGGTGGTAATGATCGGTACACAAATCCCACTTGATTCACCAAACTTTGTTCTTCTAGGTTGATGCGTTCATTTTCAGTAGCAGTTTTTATTTTTAGGTTTCACTTTGTTCTCTGCTGTATAGATAGATGAATTTGGAACTCTAAATCCAACATGGTTTGTAGTAGCTCTTTGAAACTTGACAAAATAAAGGAGTTCTCAGTTTTGTTTCTATGGTTTGTTTCCGCTTCAAGTACCCCTAAGCAGAGACTGTGGAAAAGCACTTTCATTGAGAGGGGTTGCCAAGCTTCTAAGAAATAAAGAGTTTCCGAATTGCCAGCAAATATTTTTTCACACCATCTTGATGATACTCAATGGTGAAATCGGTACACAAATCCCACTTGGCTCACCAAATTTTGTTCTTCTAGGTTGAAGCGTTCGTCTACAGTAGCAGTTTTTATATTTAAGTTTCACTCTGTTCTCTCCTATATAGATAGATGAATTTGGAACTCTAAATACAATATGGTTTGTAGTAGCTCTTTGAAACTTGACAAAATAAAGGAGTTCTCAGTTTTGTCTCTATGATTTGTTTCCGCTTCAAGTAGCCCTAAGCAGATACTGTGGAAAAGCACTTTCATTGAGATGGGTTGCCAAGCTTCCAAGATATTACGAGTTTCCGAAATACCAGCAAATATTTTTTCACCCAATCTTGATGATACGTGGTGGTAATGACAAGTCCACAAATCAAACTCGGCTCACCAAATTTTGTTCTTCTAGGTTGAAGCGTTCATTTACAGTAGCAGTTTTTATGTTTAGGTTTCACTCTGTTCTCTGCTATATAGATAGATGAATTTGGAACTCTAAATCCAACATGGTTTGTAGTAGCTCTTTGAAACTTGACAAAATAAAGGAGTTCTCAGTTTTGTCTCTATGATTTGTTTCCGCTTCAAGTAGCCCTAAGCAGAGACTGTGGAAAAGCACATTCATTGAGAGGGGTTGCCAAGCTTCCAAGAAATTACCAGTTTCCGAAATACCAGCAAATATTTTTTCACCCAATCTTAATGATGCGTGGTGGTAATGACAAGTCCACAAATCCCACTCGGCTCAACAAATTTTGTTCTTCTAGGTTGAAGCGTTCGTTTAGAGTAGCAGTTTTTATGTTTAGGTTTCACTCTGTTCTCTGCTATATAGATAGATGAATTTGGAACTCTAAATCCAACATGGTTTGTAGTAGCTGTTTGAAACTTGACAAAATAAAGGAGGTCTCAGTTTTGTCTCAATGGAATGTTTCCTCTTTAAGTAGCCCTAGGCACTGACTGTGGAAAGAACTTTCATTGAGAGGGGTTGCCAAGCTTCTAAGAAATAACAAGTTTCTGAAAAACCAGCAAATATTTTTTCACCCAAACTTGATGATACTTGGTGGTAATGACAAGTACACAAATCCCACTTGGCTCACCAAATTTTGTTCTTCTAGGTTGAAGCGTTCGTCTACAGTAGCAGTTTATATGTTTAGGTTTCACTCTATTCACTGCTACATAGATAGATGAATTTGGAACTCTAAATCCAACATGGTTTTTAGTAGCTCTTTGAAACTTGACAAAATATAGGAGATCTCAGTTTTGTCTTTATGGTTTGTTTCCTCTTCAAGTAGCCATAGGCACAGACGGTGGAAAAGCACTTTTATTGAGAGGGGTTGCCAAGCTTCCAAGAAATTACTAGTTTCCGAAATACCAGCAAATATTTTTTCACCCAATGTTGATGATACTTGGTGGTAATGATGAGTACACAAATCCCACTTGGCTCACCAAATTTTGTTCTTCGAGGTTGAAGCGTTCTTCTACAGTAGCAGTTTATATGTTTAGGTTTCACTCTGTTCTCTCGTATATAGATAGATGAATTTGGAACTCTAAATCCAACATGGTTTGTAGTGGCTCTTTGAAACTTGACAAAATAAAGGAGTTCTCAGTTTTGTCTCTACGATTTGTTTCCGCTTCAAGTAGCCCTAAGCAGTGACCTTTTAAAAGCACTTTCATTGAGAGGGGTTGCCAAGCTTCCAAGAAATTACGAGTTTCCGAAATACCAGATAATATTTTTTCACCCAATCTTGATGATACGTGGTGGTAATGACAAGTCCACAAATCCCACTTGGCTCACCAAATTATGTTCTTCTAGGTTGAAGCGTTCGTTCAGTAGCAGTTTTTATTTTTAGGTTTCACTCTGTTCTCTCGTATACAGATAGATGAATTTGGAACTCGAAATCCAACATGTTTTGTAGTGGCACTTTGAAACTTGACAAAATAAAGGAGTTCTCAGTTTTGTCTCTATGGTTTGTTTCCTCGTCAAGTAGCCCTAGGCACAGATCGTGGAAAAGCACTTTCATTGAGAGGGGTTGCCAAGCTTCCAAACAATTACAGGTTTCCGATATACCAGCAAATATTTTTTCACCCAATCTTGATGATACTTGGTGGTAATGATCGGTACACAAATCCCACTTGATTCACCAAACTTTGTTCTTCTAGGTTGATGCGTTCATTTTCAGTAGCAGTTTTTATTTTTAGGTTTCACTTTGTTCTCTGCTGTATAGATAGATGAATTTGGAACTCTAAATCCAACATGGTTTGTAGTAGCTCTTTGAAACTTGACAAAATAAAGGAGTTCTCAGTTTTGTTTCTATGGTTTGTTTCCGCTTCAAGTACCCCTAAGCAGAGACTGTGGAAAAGCACTTTCATTGAGAGGGGTTGCCAAGCTTCTAAGAAATAAAGAGTTTCCGAATTGCCAGCAAATATTTTTTCACACCATCTTGATGATACTTAATGGTGAAATCGGTACACAAATCCCACTTGGCTCACCAAATTTTGTTCTTCTAGGTTGAAGCGTTCGTCTACAGTAGCAGTTTTTATATTTAAGTTTCACTCTGTTCTCTCCTATATAGATAGATGAATTTGGAATTCTAAATACAATATGGTTTGTAGTAGCTCTTTGAAACTTGACAAAATAAAGGAGTTCTCAGTTTTGTCTCTATGATTTGTTTCCGCTTCAAGTAGCCCTAAGCAGATACTGTGGAAAAGCACTTTCATTGAGAGGGGTTGCCAAGCTTCCAAGATATTACGAGTTTCCGAAATACCAGCAAATATTTTTTCACCCAATCTTGATGATACGTGGTGGTAATGACAAGTCCACAAATCAAACTCGGCTCACCAAATTTTGTTCTTCTAGGTTGAAGCGTTCATTTACAGTAGCAGTTTTTATGTTTAGGTTTCACTCTGTTCTCTGCTATATAGATAGATGAATTTGGAACTCTAAATCCAACATGGTTTGTAGTAGCTCTTTGAAACTTGACAAAATAAAGGAGTTCTCAGTTTTGTCTCTATGATTTGTTTCCGCTTCAAGTAGCCCTAAGCAGAGACTGTGGAAAAGCACATTCATTGAGAGGGGTTGCCAAGCTTCCAAGAAATTACCAGTTTCCGAAATACCAGCAAATATTTTTTCACCCAATCTTAATGATGCGTGGTGGGAATGACAAGTCCACAAATCCCACTCGGCTCAACAAATTTTGTTCTTCTAGGTTGAAGCGTTCGTTTAGAGTAGCAGTTTTTATGTTTAGGTTTCACTCTGTTCTCTGCTATATAGATAGATGATTTTTGAACTCTAAATCCAACATGGTTTGTAGTAGCTGTTTGAAACTTGACAAAATAAAGGAGGTCTCAGTTTTGTCTCAATTGAATGTTTCCTCTTTAAGTAGCCCTAGGCACTGACTGTGGAAAGAACTTTCATTGAGAGGGGTTGCCAAGCTTCTAAGAAATAACAAGTTTCTGAAAAACCAGCAAATATTTTTTCACCCAAACTTGATGATACTTGGTGGTAATGACAAGTACACAAATCCCACTTGGCTCACCAAATTTTGTTCTTCTAGGTTGAAGCGTTCATTTTCAGTAGCAGTTTTTATTTTTAGGTTTCACTTTGTTCTCTGCTGTATAGATAGATGAATTTGGAACTCTAAATCCAACATGGTTTTTAGTAGCTCTTTGAAACTTGACAAAATAAAGGAGTTCTCAGTTTTGTTTCTATGGTTTGTTTCCGCTTCAAGTACCCCTAAGCAGAGACTGTGGAAAAGCACTTTCATTGAGAGGGGTTGCCAAGCTTCTAAGAAATAAAGAGTTTCCGAATTGCCAGCAAATATTTTTTCACACCATCTTGATGATACTTAATGGTGAAATCGGTACACAAATCCCACTTGGCTCACCAAATTTTGTTCTTCTAGGTTGAAGCGTTCGTCTACAGTAGCAGTTTTTATATTTAAGTTTCACTCTGTTCTCTCCTATATAGATAGATGAATTTGGAACTCTAAATACAATATGGTTTGTAGTAGCTCTTTGAAACTTGACAAAATAAAGGAGTTCTCAGTTTTGTCTCTATGATTTGTTTCCGCTTCAAGTAGCCCTAAGCAGAGACTGTGGAAAAGCACATTCATTGAGAGGGGTTGCCAAGCTTCCAAGAAATTACCAGTTTCCGAAATACCAGCAAATATTTTTTCACCCAATCTTAATGATGCGTGGTGGTAATGACAAGTCCACAAATCCCACTCGGCTCAACAAATTTTGTTCTTCTAGGTTGAAGCGTTCGTTTAGAGTAGCAGTTTTTATGTTTAGGTTTCACTCTGTTCTCTGCTATATAGATAGATGAATTTGGAACTCTAAATCCAACATGGTTTGTAGTAGCTGTTTGAAACTTGACAAAATAAAGGAGGTCTCAGTTTTGTCTCAATGGAATGTTTCCTCTTTAAGTAGCCCTAGGCACTGACTGTGGAAAGAACTTTCATTGAGAGGGGTTGCCAAGCTTCTAAGAAATAACAAGTTTCTGAAAAACCAGCAAATATTTTTTCACCCAAACTTGATGATACTTGGTGGTAATGACAAGTACACAAATCCCACTTGGCTCACCAAATTTTGTTCTTCTAGGTTGAAGCGTTCGTCTACAGTAGCAGTTTATATGTTTAGGTTTCACTCTATTCACTGCTACATAGATAGATGAATTTGGAACTCTAAATCCAACATGGTTTTTAGTAGCTCTTTGAAACTTGACAAAATAAAGGAGTTGTAAGTTTTGTCTTTATGGTTTGTTTCCTCTTCAAGTAGCCATAGGCACAGACGGTGGAAAAGCACTTTTATTGAGAGGGGTTGCCAAGCTTCCAAGAAATTACGAGTTTCCTTAATACCAGCAAATATTTTTTCACCCAATGTTGATGATACTTGGTGGTAATGATGAGTACACAAATCCCACTTGGCTCACCAAATTTTGTTCTTCGAGGTTGAAGCGTTCTTCTACAGTATCAGTTTATGTGTTTAGGTTTCACTCTGTTCTCTCGTATATAGATAGATGAATTTGGAACTCTAAATCCAACATGGTTTGTAGTGGCTCTTTGAAACTTGACAAAATAAAGGAGTTCTCAGTTTTGTCTCTACGATTTGTTTCCGCTTCAAGTAGCCCTAAGCAGTGACTGTTTAAAAGCACTTTCATTGAGAGGGGTTGCCAAGCTTCCAAGAAATTACGAGTTTCCGAAATACCAGCAAATATTTTTTCACCCAATCTTGATGATACGTGGTGGTAATGACAAGTCCACAAATCCCACTTGGCTCACCAAATTATGTTCTTCTAGGTTGAAGCGTTCGTTTTCAGTAGCAGTTTTTATTTTTAGGTTTCCCTCTGTTCTCTCTTATATAGATAGATGAATTTGGAACTCTAAATCCAACATGGTTTGTAGTAGCTGTTTGAAACTTGACAAAATATATTAGGTCTCAGTTTTTCTCAATTGAATGTTTCCTCTTTAAGTAGCCCTAGGCACTGACTGTGGAAAAGAACTTTCATTGAGAGGGGTTGCCAAGCTTCTAAGAAATAACAAGTTTCCGAAAAAACAGCAAATATTTTTTCACCCAAACTTGATGATACTTGGTGGTAATGACAAGTACACAAATCCCACTTGGCTCACCAAATTTTGTTCTTCTAGGTTGAAGCGTTCGTCTACAGTAGCAGTTTATATGTTTAGGTTTCACTCTGTTCACTGCTACATAGATAGATGAATTTGGAAGTCTAAATCCAACATGGTTTGTAGTGGCTCTTTGAAACTTGACAAAATATAGGAGATCTCAGTTTTGTCTTTATGGTTTGTTTCCTCTTCAAGTAGCCCTAGGCACAGACGGTGGAAAAGTACTTTTATTGAGAGGGGTTGCCAAGCTTCCAAGAAACTACGAGTTTCCGAAATACCAGCAAATATTTTTTCACCCAATGTTGATGATAATTGGTGTTAATGATGAGTACACAAATCCCACTTGGCTCACCAAATTTTGTTCTTCGAGGTTGAAGCGTTCTTCTACAGTAGCAGTTTATATGTTTAGGTTTCACTCTGTTCTCTCGTATATAGATAGATGAATTTGGAACTCTAAATCCAACATGGTTTGTAGTGGCTCTTTGAAACTTTACAAAATAAAGGAGTTCTCAGTTTTGTCTCTATGGTTTGTTTCCTTTTCAAGTAGCCCTAGGCACAGATGGTGGAAAAGCACTTTCATTGAAAGGGGTTGCCAAGCTTCCAAAAAATTACCAGTTTCCGATATACCAGCAAATATTTTTTCACCCAATCTTGATGATACTTGGTGGTAATGATCGGTACACAAATCCCACTTGACTCACCAAACTTTGTTCTTCTAGGTTGATGCGTTCATTTTCAGTAGCAGTTTTTATTTTTAGGTTTCACTTTGTTCTCTGCTGTATAGATAGATGAATTTGGAACTCTAAATCCAACATGGTTTGTAGTAGCTCTTTGAAACTTGAGAAAATAAAGGAGTTCTCAGTTTTGTTTCTATGGTTTGTTTCCGCTTCAAGTACCCCTAAGCAGAGACTGTGGAAAAGCACTTTCATTGAGAGGGGTTGCCAAGCTTCTAAGAAATAAAGAGTTTCCGAATTGCCAGCAAATATTTTTTCACACCATCTTGATGATACTCAATGGTGAAATCGGTACACAAATCCCACTTGGCTCACCAAATTTTGTTCTTCTAGGTTGAAGCGTTCGTCTACAGTAGCAGTTTTTATATTTAAGTTTCACTCTGTTCTCTCCTATATAGATAGATGAATTTGGAACTCTAAATACAATATGGTTTGTAGTAGCTCTTTGAAACTTGACAAAATAAAGGAGTTCTCAGTTTTGTCTCTATGATTTGTTTCCGCTTCAAGTAGCCCTAAGCAGATACTGTGGAAAAGCACTATCATTGAGAGGGGTTGCCAAGCTTCCAAGATATTACGAGTTTCCGAAATACCAGCAAATATTTTTTCACCCAATCTTGATGATACGTGGTGGTAATGACAAGTCCACAAATCAAACTCGGCTCACCAAATTTTGTTCTTCTAGGTTGAAGCGTTCATTTACAGTAGCAGTTTTTATGTTTAGGTTTCACTCTGTTCTCTGCTATATAGATAGATGAATTTGGAACTCTAATCCAACATGGTTTGTAGTAGCTCTTTGAAACTTGACAAAATAAAGGAGTTCTCAGTTTTGTCTCTTTGATTTGTTTCCGCTTCAAGTAGCCCTAAGCAGAGACAGTGGAAAAGCACATTCATTGAGAGGGGTTGCCAAGCTTCCAAGAAATTACCAGTTTCCGAAATACCAGCAAATATTTTTTCACCCAATCTTGATGATACTTGGTGGTAATTATCGGTACACAAATCCCACTTGACTCACCAAATTTTGTTCTTCTAGGTTGATGCGTTCGTTTTCAGTAGCAGTTTTTATTTTTAGGTTTCCCTCTGTTCTCTCTTATATAGATAGATGAATTTGGAACTCTAAATCCAACATGGTTTGTAGTAGCTGTTTGAAACTTGACAAAATATATTAGGTCTCAGTTTTGTCTCAATTGAATGTTTCCTCTTTAAGTAGCCCTAGGCACTGACTGTGGAAAAGAACTTTCATTGAGAGGGGTTGCCAAGCTTCTAAGAAATAACAAGTTTCCGAAAAAACAGCAAATATTTTTTCACCCAAACTTGATGATACTTGGTGGTAATGACAAGTACACAAATCCCACTTGGCTCACCAAATTTTGTTCTTCTAGGTTGAAGCGTTCGTCTACAGTAGCAGTTTATATGTTTAGGTTTCACTCTGTTCACTGCTACATAGATAGATGAATTTGGAAGTCTAAATCCAACATGGTTTGTAGTGGCTCTTTGAAACTTGACAAAATATAGGAGATCTCAGTTTTGTCTTTATGGTTTGTTTCCTCTTCAAGTAGCCCTAGGCACAGACGGTGGAAAAGTACTTTTATTGAGAGGGGTTGCCAAGCTTCCAAGAAACTACGAGTTTCCGAAATACCAGCAAATATTTTTTCACCCAATGTTGATGATACTTGGTGTTAATGATGAGTACACAAATCCCACTTGGCTCACCAAATTTTGTTCTTCGAGGTTGAAGCGTTCTTCTACAGTAGCAGTTTATATGTTTAGGTTTCACTCTGTTCTCTCGTATATAGATAGATGAATTTGGAACTCTAAATCCAACATGGTTTGTAGTGGCTCTTTGAAACTTGACAAAATAAAGGAGTTGTAAGTTTTGTCTCTATGGTTTGTTTCCTTTTCAAGTAGCCCTAGGCACAGATGGTGGAAAAGCACTTTCATTGAGAGGGGTTGCCAAGCTTCCAAAAAATTACCAGTTTCCGATATACCAGCAAATATTTTTTCACCCAATCTTGATGATACTTGGTGGTAATGATCGGTACACAAATCCCACTTGACTCACCAAACTTTGTTCTTCTAGGTTGATGCGTTCATTTTCAGTAGCAGTTTTTATTTTTAGGTTTCACTTTGTTCTCTGCTGTATAGATAGATGAATTTGGAACTCTAAATCCAACATGGTTTGTAGTAGCTCTTTGAAACTTGAGAAAATAAAGGAGTTCTCAGTTTTGTTTCTATGGTTTGTTTCCGCTTCAAGTACCCCTAAGCAGAGACTGTGGAAAAGCACTTTCATTGAGAGGGGTTGCCAAGCTTCTAAGAAATAAAGAGTTTCCGAATTGCCAGCAAATATTTTTTCACACCATCTTGATGATACTCAATGGTGAAATCGGTACACAAATCCCACTTGGCTCACCAAATTTTGTTCTTCTAGGTTGAAGCGTTCGTCTACAGTAGCAGTTTTTATATTTAAGTTTCACTCTGTTCTCTCCTATATAGATAGATGAATTTGGAACTCTAAATACAATATGGTTTGTAGTAGCTCTTTGAAACTTGACAAAATAAAGGAGTTCTCAGTTTTGTCTCTATGATTTGTTTCCGCTTCAAGTAGCCCTAAGCAGATACTGTGGAAAAGCACTATCATTGAGAGGGGTTGCCAAGCTTCCAAGATATTACGAGTTTCCGAAATACCAGCAAATATTTTTTCACCCAATCTTGATGATACGTGGTGGTAATGACAAGTCCACAAATCAAACTCGGCTCACCAAATTTTGTTCTTCTAGGTTGAAGCGTTCATTTACAGTAGCAGTTTTTATGTTTAGGTTTCACTCTGTTCTCTGCTATATAGATAGATGAATTTGGAACTCTAATCCAACATGGTTTGTAGTAGCTCTTTGAAACTTGACAAAATAAAGGAGTTCTCAGTTTTGTCTCTTTGATTTGTTTCCGCTTCAAGTAGCCCTAAGCAGAGACAGTGGAAAAGCACATTCATTGAGAGGGGTTGCCAAGCTTCCAAGAAATTACCAGTTTCCGAAATACCAGCAAATATTTTTTCACCCAATCTTGATGATACTTGGTGGTAATTATCGGTACACAAATCCCACTTGACTCACCAAATTTTGTTCTTCTAGGTTGATGCGTTCGTTTTCAGTAGCAGTTTTTATTTTTAGGTTTCCCTCTGTTCTCTCTTATATAGATAGATGAATTTGGAACTCTAAATCCAACATGGTTTGTAGTAGCTGTTTGAAACTTGACAAAATATATTAGGTCTCAGTTTTGTCTCAATTGAATGTTTCCTCTTTAAGTAGCCCTAGGCACTGACTGTGGAAAAGAACTTTCATTGAGAGGGGTTGCCAAGCTTCTAAGAAATAACAAGTTTCCGAAAAAACAGCAAATATTTTTTCACCCAAACTTGATGATACTTGGTGGTAATGACAAGTACACAAATCCCACTTGGCTCACCAAATTTTGTTCTTCTAGGTTGAAGCGTTCGTCTACAGTAGCAGTTTATATGTTTAGGTTTCACTCTGTTCACTGCTACATAGATAGATGAATTTGGAAGTCTAAATCCAACATGGTTTGTAGTGGCTCTTTGAAACTTGACAAAATATAGGAGATCTCAGTTTTGTCTTTATGGTTTGTTTCCTCTTCAAGTAGCCCTAGGCACAGACGGTGGAAAAGTACTTTTATTGAGAGGGGTTGCCAAGCTTCCAAGAAACTACGAGTTTCCGAAATACCAGCAAATATTTTTTCACCCAATGTTGATGATACTTGGTGTTAATGATGAGTACACAAATCCCACTTGGCTCACCAAATTTTGTTCTTCGAGGTTGAAGCGTTCTTCTACAGTAGCAGTTTATATGTTTAGGTTTCACTCTGTTCTCTCGTATATAGATAGATGAATTTGGAACTCTAAATCCAACATGGTTTGTAGTGGCTCTTTGAAACTTGACAAAATAAAGGAGTTGTAAGTTTTGTCTCTATGGTTTGTTTCCTTTTCAAGTAGCCCTAGGCACAGATGGTGGAAAAGCACTTTCATTGAGAGGGGTTGCCAAGCTTCCAAAAAATTACCAGTTTCCGATATACCAGCAAATATTTTTTCACCCAATCTTGATGATACTTGGTGGTAATGATCGGTACACAAATCCCACTTGACTCACCAAACTTTGTTCTTCTAGGTTGATGCGTTCATTTTCAGTAGCAGTATTTATTTTTAGGTTTCACTTTGTTCTCTGCTGTATAGATAGATGAATTTGGAACTCTAAATCCAACATGGTTTGTAGTAGCTCTTTGAAACTTGACAAAATAAAGGAGTTCTCAGTTTTGTTTCTATGGTTTGTTTCCGCTTCAAGTACCCCTAAGCAGAGACTGTGGAAAAGCACTTTCATTGAGAGGGGTTGCCAAGCTTCTAAGAAATAAAGTTTCCGAATTGCCAGCAAATATTTTTTCACACAATCTTGATGATACTCAATGGTAAAATCGGTACACAAATCCCACTTGGCTCACCAAATTTTGTTCTTCTAGGTTGAAGCGTTCGTCTACAGTAGCAGTTTTTATATTTAAGTTTCACTCTGTTCTCTCCTATATAGATAGATGAATTTGGAACTCTAAATACAATATGGTTTGTAGTAGCTCTTTGAAACTTGACAAAATAAAGGAGTTCTCAGTTTTGTCTCTATGATTTGTTTCCGCTTCAAGTAGCCCTAAGCAGTGACTGTGGAAAAGCACTTTTATTGAGAGGGGTTGCCAAGCTTCCAAGATATTACGAGTTTCCGAAATACCAGCAAATATTTTTTCACCCAATCTTGATGATACGTGGTGGTAATGACAAGTCCACAAATCAAACTCGGCTCACCAAATTTTGTTCTTCTAGGTTGAAGCGTTCATTTACAGTAGCAGTTTATATGTTTAGGTTTCACTCTGTTCTCTGCTATATAGATAGATGAATTTGGAACTCTAAATCCAACATGGTTTGTAGTGGCTCTTTGAAACTTGACAAAATAAAGGAGTTCTCAGTTTTGTCTCTATGATTTGTTTCCGCTTCAAGTAGCCCTAAGCAGAGACTGTGGAAAAGCACTTTCATTGAGAGGGGTTGCCAAGCTTCCAAGAAATTACGAGTTTCCGAAATACCAGCAAATATTTTTTCACCCAATCTTGATGATACGTGGTGGTAATGACAAGTCCACAAATCCCACTTGGCTCACCAAATTATGTTCTTCTAGGTTGAAGCGTTCGTTCAGTAGCAGTTTTTATTTTTAGGTTTCACTCTGTTCTCTCGTATACAGATAGATGAATTTGGAACTCGAAATCCAACATGTTTTGTAGTGGGCTCTTTGAAACTTGACAAAATAAAGGAGTTCTCAGTTTTGTCTCTATGGTTTGTTTCCTCTTCAAGTAGCCCTAGGCACAGATGGTGGAAAAGCACTTTCATTGAGAGGGGTTGCCAAGCTTCCAAAAAATTACCAGTTTCCGATATACCAGCAAATATTTTTTCACCCAATCTTGATGATACTTGGTGGTAATGATCGGTACACAAATCCCACTTGACTCACCAAACTTTGTTCTTCTAGGTTGATGCGTTCATTTTCAGTAGCAGTTTTTATTTTTAGGTTTCACTTTGTTCTCTGCTGTATAGATAGATGAATTTGGAACTGTAAATCCAACATGGTTTGTAGTAGCTCTTTGAAACTTGACAAAATAAAGGAGTTCTCAGTTTTGTTTCTATGGTTTGTTTCCGCTTCAAGTACCCCTAAGCAGAGACTGTGGAAAAGCACTTTCATTGAGAGGGGTTGCCAAGCTTCTAAGAAATAAAGAGTTTCCGAATTGCCAGCAAATATTTTTTCACACCATCTTGATGATACTCAATGGTGAAATCGGTACACAAATCCCACTTGGCTCACCAAATTTTGTTCTTCTAGGTTGAAGCGTTCGTCTACAGTAGCAGTTTTTATATTTAAGTTTCACTCTGTTCTCTCCTATATAGATAGATGAATTTGGAACTCTAAATACAATATGGTTTGTAGTAGCTCTTTGAAACTTGACAAAATAAAGGAGTTCTCAGTTTTGTCTCTATGATTTGTTTCCGCTTCAAGTAGCCCTAAGCAGATACTGTGGAAAAGCACTTTCATTGAGAGGGGTTGCCAAGCTTCCAAGATATTACGAGTTTCCGAAATACCAGCAAATATTTTTTCACCCAATCTTGATGATACGTGGTGGTAATGACAAGTCCACAAATCAAACTCGGCTCACCAAATTTTGTTCTTCTAGGTTGAAGCGTTCATTTACAGTAGCAGTTTTTATGTTTAGGTTTCACTCTGTTCTCTGCTATATAGATAGATGAATTTGGAACTCTAATCCAACATGGTTTGTAGAGCTCTTTGAAACTTGACAAAATAAAGGAGTTCTCAGTTTTGTCTCTTTGATTTGTTTCCGCTTCAAGTAGCCCTAAGCAGAGACAGTGGAAAAGCACATTCATTGACAGGGGTTGCCAAGCTTCCAAGAAATTACCAATTTCCGAAATACCAGCAAATATTTTTTCACCCAATCTTGATGATACTTGGTGGTAATGATCGGTACACAAATCCCACTTGACTCACCAAATTTTGTTCTTCTAGGTTGATGCGTTCGTTTTCAGTAGCAGTTTTTATTTTTAGGTTTCCCTCTGTTCTCTCTTATATAGATAGATGAATTTGGAACTATAATTCCAACATGGTTTGTAGTAGCTGTTTCAAACTTGACAAAATAAAGGAGTTCTCAGTTTTGTCTCTATGATTTGTTTCCGCTTCAAGTAGGCCCAAGCAGAGACTGTGGAAAAGCATTTTCATTGAGAGGGGTTGCCAAGCTTCTAAGAAATAACAATTTTCCGAAAAAACAGCAAATATTTTTTCACCCAAACTTGATGATACTTGGTGGTAATGACAAGTACACAAATCCACTTGGCTCACCAAATTTTGTTCTTCTAGGTTGAAGCGTTCGTCTACAGTAGCAGTTTATATGTTTAGGTTTCACTCTGTTCACTGCTACATAGATAGATGAATTTGGAAGTCTAAATCCAACATGGTTTGTAGTGGCTCTTTGAAACTTGACAAAATATAGGAGATCTCAGTTTTGTCTTTATGGTTTGTTTCCTCTTCAAGTAGCCCTAGGCACAGACGGTGGAAAAGTACTTTTATTGAGAGGGGTTGCCAAGCTTCCAAGAAACTACGAGTTTCCGAAATACCAGCAAATATTTTTTCACCCAATGTTGATGATACTTGGTGGTAATGATGAGTACACAAATCCCACTTGGCTCACCAAATTTTGTTCTTCGAGGTTGAAGCGTTCTTCTACAGTAGCAGTTTATATGTTTAGGTTTCACTCTGTTCTCTCGTATATAGATAGATGAATTTGGAACTCTAAATCCAACATGGTTTGTAGTGGCTCTTTGAAACTTGACAAAATAAAGGAGTTCTCAGTTTTGTTTCTATGGTTTGTTTCCGCTTCAAGTACCCCTAAGCAGAGACTGTGGAAAAGCACTTTCATTGAGAGGGGTTGCCAAGCTTCTAAGAAATAAAGTTTCCGAATTGCCAGCAAATATTTTTTCACCCAATCTTGATGATACGTGGTGGTAATGACAAGTCCACAAATCAAACTCGGCTCACCAAATTTTGTTCTTCTAGGTTGAAGCGTTCATTTACAGTAGCAGTTTTTATGTTTAGGTTTCACTCTGTTCTCTGCTATATAGATAGATGAATTTGGAACTCTAAATCCAACATGGTTTGTAGTAGCTGTTTGAAACTTGACAAAATATATTAGGTCTCAGTTTTGTCTCAATTGAATGTTTCCTCTTTAAGTAGCCCTAGGCACTGACTGTGGAAAAGAACTTTCATTGAGAGGGGTTGCCAAGCTTCTAAGAAATAACAAGTTTCCGAAAAAACAGCAAATATTTTTTCACCCAAACTTGATGATACTTGGTGGTAATGACAAGTACACCAATCCCACTTGGCTCACCAAATTTTGTTCTTCTAGTTTGAAGCATTCGTTTACCGTAGCAGTTTTTATTTTTAGGATTCACTCCGTTCTCTCCTATACAGATAGATGAATTTGGAACTCTAAATCCAACATGGTTTGTAGTAGCTCTTTGAAACTTGAAATAATAAAGGAGGTCTCAGTTTTGTCTCTATGGATTGTTTCCTCTTTAAGCAGCCCTAGGCACTGACTGTGGAAAAGCACTTTCATTGAAAGGGGTTGCCAAGCTTCCAAGAAATTATGAGTTTCCGAAATACCAGCAAATATTTTTTCACCCAATGTTGATGATACTTGGTGGTAATGATCAGTACACAAATCCCTCTTGGCTCACCAAATTTTGTTCTTCTAGGTTGATGCGTTCTTCTATAGTAGCAGTTTATATGTTTAGTTTTCACTCTGTTCTCTCGTATATAGATAGATGAATTTGGAACTCTAAATCCAACATGGCTTTTTAGTGGCTGTTTGAAACTTGACAAAAGAAAGGAGTTCTCAGTTTTGTCTCTATGGTTTGTTTCCTCTTCAAGTAGCCCTAGGCACAGACGGTGGAAAAGCACTTTCATTGAGAGGGGTGGCCAAGCATTCAAGAAATAACGAGTTTCCGAAATACCAGCAAATATTTTTTCACCCAATGTTGATGATGCTTGGTGGTGAAGATCGGTACACAAATCCCACTTGGCTCACCAAATTTTGTTCTTCTAGCTTGAAGCGTTCGTCTACAGTAGCAGTTTATATGTTTAGTTTTCACTCTGTTCTCTCGTATATAGATAGATGAATTTGGAACTCTAAATCCAACATGGCTTTTTAGTGGCTGTTTGAAACTTGACAAAATAAAGGAGTTCTCAGTTGTGTCTCTATGGTTTGTTTCCTCTTCATGTAGCCCTAGGCACAGACGGAGGAAAAGCACTTTCATTGAGAGGGTTTGCCAAGCTTCCAAGAAATTACCAGTTTCCGAAATACCAGCAAATATTTTTTCACCCAATCTTGATGATACGCGGTGGTAATGACAAGTCCACAAATCCCACTTGGGTCACCAAATTTTGTTCTTCTAGGTTGAAGCATTCGTTTACAGTAGCAGTTTATATTTTTAGTTTCCACTCTGTTCTCTCCTATATAGATAGATGAATTTGGAACTCTAAATCCA